>NW_009650064.1:6777918-6827255 GCF_000708025.1 Charadrius vociferus | reverse complement strand
AGGTGCATGGGCTGTTAGGGGGTCATTGCAGCAGCAAGGGAAAATGTGCTCAGCCCCTAAAGATGCTCATCCAGGGCAGCCACCGCAGAGGGAGGACCCCGAGGTGGTTTCATTCAGACCACACAAGAAGCACCTTTGGTAGAGGAATATCAGCAGGAGGGTTGACCCCCGATTGACCTAGACTGAAAGTCTTCAAGACTAATGGCACGGTCAAGACCCTGAGGAGGGTGGGCTTTTTTGTTTGTCCTAGGAGCTCTGCTATCCACTGGTCTGAGGGCAGCTGGGCAGAGGGCACAGTGAATTACCCCATGAGACATGAGAAATTGTGGCAATGCCTCTGTAGGCTGAGGAAAGGGATAAGGTCCTGCTATCAAACCAGCCATGAATGTAGGCAAACAAGACAAGAATTTTTTTGACTCTTCTCCAGAAAATAAATTGTTGAAAATAGGCAATGCATTTGGATAAAACTAGCAAACAGAAAGACAGGTCAGGGAGATAAAGCAAAGCGGAACTTCTGCACATTTCCCCCATCTTCAGATAAAGCCGTATTGGTATACACCAGTACAACGACTCCTGAACTTTGGCTCCTTTAATGATAAAACAATATACTAATCCCAATCCCTGGACACACTGACGTAACTGAATGTCATACTTTCCAAATATAATGGATTGCATTCCCATCATAAAATAAATACATTCCAGCAGTGAGCCCCACAGCAAATAACAGAGCTCCAACAGCTGGGGAAGCTGGGGTAAGAGGTACAACAATTGGCTTGTGTCGCTGAAGCCCAAAAGCAAAGTTTTTGCTGGCAGCATTCTAGGAAAACCTATTATAATGCAATGCTACCAAAAAAGTGCTCTTTTCTTTCTAGTTCTGTGCTGCATGCAAAAGCTATTAAAAAAACCCTGCGTAAACAAATATACTCTTTTCCATATGACCTTTTCTTCAGTGCTTTCAAAAGTATATTGTCTTTTCAGTTTAACACAATATTTGTCAGCTTTTATTTATAGCTTAAAAGAAAAGCCTCCCTCAAACTGTCACCAAAAATGCCCTTCTATAGGCATGCTGTCAGGAGAAAGGCTTTCCTTCTCTGAGTGTCATCCTGGGCTCAAATATATTTTACTGAAACCGAGATACATGTGCCTCCCGCAATCATTGCATCTTGAATCAGCTGGACATGTATCACTCTGGCCTGAGAGCTATTTTTAATCTGTATTATGTGAAAGTAAGTGTTAAGTACAATAGATAACCAAGGAGCAATGGTTTGCTCTCATTCACTCTCTCTTTTTTTTTTTTTAATAAAATAAGCAGACACTAAAACTTTTAAAGAACATTTTTATTCTTATGTAATGTGTAGGGGGCAAGAACGGTATTTGCAGCAGTATGATAAAACAGCACATTACGCGATTCCACATGACTTAGAACATATTATTTAACTTAGAAATTGTAATGAAAGGCCACGGTGCTTCACAAACTGGATATACTCTGTAGATATCAAAAATAAAAGACTGAAAGGCATTGATAGTGAATATTGATAGCACAAATTCACCAGCATAATGTAAGCAGGCATGACTCAGTGCAGTTTACAGATTGCAGTAAGTTTGGGAGCTCCTTTGCTGAGAGTCAGAGAGATTCCTGCAACTTCATGGGACATCTTCACATGTAGCACAAGACTTTATTCCCCGTTCTGCTATTCAGTAACTTATTGAGATGGAAAGAGCCAAAGATGTGCAGTTAGATAAAATGTAGTCCACTGGAAAGTCCATATTTACTTCAGCTGCCAAACAAAGAAGGCCGAGCCCATGTATTGATCCTTGCAGGAGTTCAGCATTTGGTGTTGTCATGAGTCAACGCGTCAGTCAAAGCAGATATTCTTATTAATGGCTGCTGATGAAATGTATGTACATTTTTTGTTTTGTGACTGAATAGTATTACTTACAAAAGAGAGGACAAAACCCTGGGAGCCTGCTTTTGCATGTTTATATCCTCAGTTTGTGACAGTAAACTTCTGGGCTTTGGGAGCTATGAAGCTCACTCCTTGCCAACTCAAATGGCACTTTTTTCTCTTGATGAAACAGTCATTAAGTCAGAGTTTTGAGTTCAGAATTATCCCTTACATCTTTCTGATTGCTCTTCTTTTCATTTTTCTGTTTGTGCTTCATGTGAAAAAACACACCTCCTATAAGGACACCTGAAAAACAGAGAGTAGTCATCAGCAAAGGGAAAAGAAAATTTTCTCTAGAAGTATTTCAGCAAAGGGTGTGACACCTGCACTGTAATATCTGTGTTGTTTTACTGCTTGAACAGAAGCAAACGGCTTTGGGGAATGACCATGCAGCGTTGGACCAACAGCATGTTTAGGGACCCAAGGCACTGGTGGGCAGGATCAGATGCCTCAGGGCTCAGGAAACTTTCCCCAACGGAGAATTCCTCTAGGATCTGACCAGATGGCAAAGTGTTTTTTCCAGCCCCCGTCCCTTTGAGCAGTGATTTGTCATGTTTTTCTTAAATTGTAGCCCCTGTTTTGTTTTGGTTTTTTTTTTTTTCCCCAATGGAATGGCAATTCTGTCAGAGTAAAGCTGAGAGTACTGACAGCAAAATTGTTCTTTGGGAACTCTTTGGTATCTGTTCGGGATAGCTGATGGACCCCAGAGATTTGTGCATCTATGGCCGAGAATGACTGAGATTTTCTTCTAGCCTGGATTAGAAGTGCCTACACCCTTTATCATCACTTGTTATATCCAATCTAAGGTGTCATATCTCTTCATATTCATATATACATATATATACACATCCATTAACTATGCATATTATACGTATATATATGTTTGATCTTTTTAAATCATAAGCTTGTTACACTGTATGTAAATTTATTTCCTCTTTATCACCCTTAGATTATCTATCACTTTCAACATCTCTATTCCTTTACTAAAGTATAGAGTAGTGCTCAGCTACTCCACTTGCCCCATTCATTGCTCTGAATATCTGTTCTGTAGTTGTTCTTATTTTACTTTCATATTTGTGGTGTCTGAGTAGTTAACCAAGGACCATGACTAGTACCTGCCACCTTATATTTATTCTCCCACCCTCATCTCAGGGGGAAATACCTTCCAGGAGTGACACAATTTGTCTTAATGAGAGAGTTTCTCCCATCAGAATGGATTGGCTAAGGGTTTGGGGTGCATTTTTTATTTTTTGTATTTTGTTTTCCAGTGTGTATGTTCCATGTTTCTTTTAAAGAAAGTGAGACTACAGAGGATCTTTACTCTTGGAACAAAAGGTGCTGAAGTCTGAGAGAGGCCTTAGCTCATGCAGGAATTCATTCTGGTGTCAGGCAGGCACCCAAGAGATGGCTGGTTTTATGGTCATATCTTCTGAGCTTCAAGGCCAAACACAATATTTGTAATCTCCCCAGGTTTCCTAAGATCTTTAGATACTTCTCATTGTTTTTTCCTTGCCTATCTCTGATCCTGTTAAATACACCTGAATCTATCATCTGATTTTGCCTTTAAAGTGAAAAAAACCTTCCTATTGAAAATACCTGCGTATTCATTTCAGCGGTTCTTTTAGAAATCCTTTATGAGCTATATACACCATGCTTTTTAAAAGTTATAAAGCAGAAGTAACTTTTACAGTGCTCTCTGAAGCTGACCAACTCTCTTGTAATGAAAACATCTTAAGTCAGTTATCCAACATAATTTTCACTTAAATGTGTCACTATACTAAGTGAGGGATCAGACTAAGGCATTGTGCAGTAATAAGTGACATGAGAAGCTTGAATAGAGACGATAAAGATGCAGTTTGAGGGGTTTCTCTGTCAACTGGATGGTCTGAGTATGGCTTCTTCCATTTTAAGTTCTTTGATTTCATTTTTTTTTCTCTTTTTGTTTTCAAAAGACAAACATATGCATCACATATGCATTGGCACTTTCTCTTGCTTTAGGGGTTTGTGTATTACAAAAGAAAAATCAACACAGAGCTTTGGTTTTGTCTTTTTAGGTACAGAACTTTTTCTTGGGGGCTCATTCTCTTTTCTTTTAGAATTGAAGTAATGGTAACTTACATAAGTTCTTGGGTTTTTTCCCTTTTATCCTCTAATTTAATCCAACTTTTTTGAATATGAGGTCTGTAATGTATTTAATTTCTGTTCTTTGATTTTCTCCCTGGGTCTTTCACACTCCCTCCCCTCTGTACAGCTGAGTCACAGTTTCCCAGACTGGCTCTTGTGACCATCACATTCAAAAATCACATGGGACTGAGCACTGAATTCTTCTTGCGCTTTGCTTCCTAAGGGACTGGATCCCATCAACAGTCATCCTCACTACTTTTGCACTTACATCGATAAAGAGAATACTAAAGGAGCTAAAGGATGTTGTGGCAGGACCCCTTTCTGTCATCAACCAAACATCTTGGCAGTCTGGGGAGGTCCCTGCTGACTGGAAGCCAGTCCATGTTATTCCAATCTACAAAAAGGGAATGAGGGAAGACCCAGGGAACCACAGACCTGTTAGTTTAACCTCATTCCCTGGAAAAAATATGGACAAGATCATACTGGGTGCTATTGCAAGGCATTTAAAGAAGAATGCAATCATCAGGCACTGCCAACATAGGCTCACAAAGGGAAAGTCCTGTTTAACTGATTTGATATCCTTCTATGATAAGGTCACCCACCTAGTGGATGAAGGGAAGGTGGTGGATTTTAGTAAGGGTTTTGATACTGCCCCTCACAGCATCCTTCTGAACAAGCTGTCCGACTGTGGGATGAGCAGGTTCACAGTGCTCTGGGTGAAGAACTGGGAGAAGGGCAGGGCTCAAAGGGTTGTAGTGAATGAGGCTACATCTGTCTGGTGACTGGTCACCAGCAGTGTTCTTCAGGGTTCAATTCTAGGCCCAGTTCAGTTCAACATATTTATCAGTGACCTGGATGCAGGAGTTGAATGCATCATTAGCAAGTTTGCTGATGATACCATACTGGGAGGTGCTATTGACTCTTTTGAGGAACATGAGGCCTTGCAGAGGGATCTAGATAGATTGGGGCATTAGACGATGATTAATGGCCTGAAATTTAACAAGTCCAAATACCAGATTCTACACCTAGGACAGAGTAATGCCAGGCACAAGTGTAATTTGGGAGAGGAGTGGCTGGAGAGCAGACCTGCAGAAAGAGAGCTGAGGGTACTGGTTGGCAGCAGGCTCAGCATGAGTCAGCAGCGTGCCCTGGCAGCCAGGAGGGAAAAACCCATCCTCGGGGGCATCAAACACAGCACAACCAGCCGGTCAAAAGAGCATTCAGCATTGGTGCGGCCTCACCTTGAGTACTGTATGCAGTTCTGGGCCCCACAATTTAAGAAGGATATTAAGATCCTTGAATGCATACAGAGAATGGCAACAAAGCTGGTGAAAGTGCTGGAAGGAATGTCCCATAAGGAGTGGCTAAGGACTTTGGGTTTGTCTAGTTTGGAGAAAAGGAGGCTGAGGGGTGATGTTATTGCTCTCTACAGCTTCCTGAGGAGGGGAAGTGGAGAGGAAGGTGCAGATCTCTTCTCCCTGCTATCCAGTGACAGGACACATGGGAATGGTTCAAAGGTTGTGTCAGGGGAGGTTTAGACTGGACATTAGGAAGCATTTCTTTACTGAGAGGGTGGTCAAACACCAGAACAGGCTTCCTAGGGAGGAGGTCAATGCCCCAAGCCTGTCAGTGTTTAAGAGACATTTGGACAATGTTCTTAAGAACATGCTTTAACTTTTGGTCAGCCCTGAAGTTGTCAGGCAGCTGGACTAGATGATCATTGTAGGTCCTTCCCAATGGAAAAATTCTATTCTATTCTATTCTATTCTATTCTATTCTATTCTATTCTATTCTAATATGAAAAAATATTTTGTCTTCTTTTGGAAAAGGTTTTAAAATACTCGGAGTTGCATCAGCTCATGCCTATAAGAACATAATACTGTTCACTACCACTTAACAGCATAACTGTACTCTGTTTATGTAAATGCCAGTTTGCCACAGCTCAAAGCAATTCTCCATATGAAAAAATGGAAACCTACAAAGCTGAAAGAGGTGAGTGAAATCATAATTGTAAACTATGGGTACAGACATTTAAAGCATGATATCCCTGGATGCTTCACTATTTTCACTACAGTCTGGAAGCCAAAGACGAGGCTTCAATCCCTTCCCTGACAGGGAAAAGGCAGTAGGTAGCAACGAAGTGACAATATGCTACAAGTGCAGCATTTTCTTCTGTCATAGCTGCTATTGTACATGCATGCAGAAGCACAGGCAAAAGCAAGCTGTTCCTATGACCAAAAACTTAGAAGTCTGCAGCAATTGTGATACACAATCATGAAATCTTCCCTCTTTTGCTGATTCTGCAATATTCGTGGCATGTCTTCACCCAACGAGTGAATCAGTGTCAGAAATGCAGCAGCACCATCATATCTTGGAGACCTGGCTTCATATCAACCAAGAAAAAGTGACCTACCAATGATAAGCAGGACCCCAATAAGAATTCCAATTGCCTGGCCAGTGCTTGGCCAGGAGTGCTCACGCTCTACTTCAATAAAACACGAGTTTTCACTTGAACACTTGCAGACGTTTACTGCAAAAAGAAATGCCATGAGGTTAATGGGAAGTTTAGTAGTCTGGTTTGATTATTCATAAATGTAACTGTTGTCTTGAAATGAATAGTTCTGGTGCATAGTATACCTTCTAGATTCACTTTTCTTTCCAAAGGTGGTCTTCCATTGTCATTAATTATTACTGGAACATTATACACCTTCTCTTCAAAGTTGGGATGTTTTGGAGAGAGGTAAGCATGAGTAGCTGTAAGTAGGAAATGGGACATTCATGTCAATACAAGAAAAAAATTTAGCTCAACATTCATACCAGCTGCAAATACCCTTTTTTAAGGCTGCTTTGCACATGATGGTAGTTCCTGATTTCCCCCATGTCTTCCCAGTTCTCATTAGTTTGCAGACATTAAGTCAAAAGGGACTATCTGAACACCTAGTCTGGCCTTCTGCATAATACAACCAGAGAAGTTCCTTCCTAATTTCTACAGCAGGCCAAATCTGATCTTGGGTGGTACTGCAGAGATAGCATCACATCTAAACCAGGAATATCCCCTCATACTCATAGAAGCCATAACCAACTTAAATTGTTCCCAAGATAACTTAGGACAGACCATCCTTCTAGCACACTTACACTGTCACATCTAATACTCTTTAAAACTTGGAAAAGTAAGACTATAACAGCCATTTGGATCAGACCAAAGGTCTATTGATGTCAGTATCTTGTCTCTAAAATAAGTGGAGATTACAATAAAAATGCAAGCATGTATTTTAGTTTCTCCTAATGATCTCTCAGCCTTCAACGATTTTCAGCTCAGGGACTTCTTGAGCAAGAAGTAATTTCTTGCTTTGAACTTGTAGAAACTTATACAACACCCTGTGGCAACAGGTTCCACAGTCAACTACCTCCTCCTTCTGTATCCACTGGAGATAACTCCCATAAGTTTCATTTGAGGCTCACAGGTTTATATACTGGAAGAGAGGGCAAATGATGAACCTCTGGCCACCCTGACCATAGCATTCATGACTTTATAGACCTTTATTGTGTTTTTTCCCTGCACTCTTTCAAGCTAAAAGGCATTTTCTTACTTTGCTGCTTCCATACGCTTCCTTATATCAGGCTACTCCATAACTCTGGTTATCCTTGTCACCCTACCTGAACTTGTTTCCAGTTCTGCTGCAACTTTTTGGAGATGGAGAGACCAGAGTTCAAGATTTGAAAAAATCATGGATTTGTACAGGTGCATAATGATGTTCTCTGATTAATTCTCTGGTCCTTTCCTAGTAATCCCCAATATTCGATCTGCTTTTCTGAACACTATTGATAATTTGATCTCACATTTTCATGGAACTGCTTACAGGTCTCACTCCTGACTTGCAATGACCAGCTAGGCACCCATGATTTCAAATAGGAATTTGGGAATCTGAGGTTCATTTGAATCTGCCGTTTTATTGTTCAACCAGCTTGGTCTTGCAAAGATGTTCTGCAAGTCTTCTTGTTTCCTACTCAAATAACTTTGTATAATGAGTAAACTTTGCCTCCTCATTGCACACCCATATTTATTGAACTACACAGATCCTAGCAAAAAACTCTTTGGAAAACCACACATGAACTCCCTTCAGTGCAAGAGCTGACCATTTACTCCAACTCCTGAATTTGAAGTTATTATTTATCCTTTCAAAACTTGTCCCTTTCACATCATGGCAACCCAGCCTTCTATATTGAGACATTTCATCAAACATCTTTTAGGAATTCAGATAGGCTTTATTAGTCAAGCACTTATCCATGTGCTTACTGATCCCCTTCAAAGTTGGTTTGTGAGGCACGATTTCCTTTTGCACGTGAAATGTCAAAAATAGACAGTTTGTAAACTGCTCTATTTCTTTAGCAGAAGTGATTTGTATTCATTTAAGTACACAGCACATTTTATTCTTACATGTTTCTTCTCTTGTAAGTACTAGTGAAATTATAGCTTGCAAGATACTAGGTGCCATCTCTTGAAAAAATAATGACTTAGGTGTTCAAATAAATACATGCCAAAATGCATGTAATTTCTCAAAAAAATAATTTTTTTCAATGTGGAATACTGGATATTCAATAGTAGGAATGAAAAGGAATTTAGTATTTCTCTTTATATTTCTCAGAGTACTTAGAGAGACCCATATCATTATAAGAATAGCTTTATTAACTTACCATTGACTTTTGAGATTTCCCAATTATTTTTCATATTCGCATCACCCACGAGAGAAAAAGTAAATGATGAATAATACCACTGTTCATCATCATCGGTAGCTTGAATGAAAGTTTTCTCTCCTCCAACGAGCGGGTGGCAGAAGAAAGGAGGATATTCCATAACTAACCTTGGAGGGTTGTCATTCACATCATTTAAGTGTAGTACGAAGCTTATTTTGGATTTCTGAGCTGCATTATCTGTAGGGTTTAACATAACGCTAAGTTACACGCACATCTTGGACTTACACACTGGGTTGTTGCATTTGCAGCTATTGGATAGGTACACCATCAGGCAGGCAGTGGGAGGTGGTACTCCATCTGCAGGTTGCAGGGACAAGGTCTCAGGATGTCCTGAGGGACTCATGGTAGCTGCCACCACTTTTTAAAAAGTGTGAATTATTTGCACCCAACTTTTGCTAACTGCAGAAAAAGGAAAGTGAAAGGAAGCAGATAGACCACTGCATCTACTAAGCGGTCACATCCACCATATCTGGAAAGTGGTCAGATCCCAGGTGACCAGTGCTCTTTGGAGCACTCTTTTAAGAATGCAACTCCTTCAGTTTCCCATCTATCCTCTATATACAGGAAATACAAGTCAACATTCTGCCTTGGGGCCAAGACAAGGGCGCCAAGAAGAGCTTTCAGAGCCCTATAATTTCTCCAGACTGTTCCTGCAGGAGCAGCCCCAATCCACCTCGGTGGTTGAGGAAGCACTCCTTTTTCCTGATATACAAGAACTGCATCTTTACTCATATTCCCCCAAACAGTGGACAGCATTATTATTTATCCGTGTTTAATAAAGAAAACCTAGATTTATACTTCATTCAATCAGATATAGTCCAGAGTTTTTAATCCCTATTCAATGCAAATCACATAATGAAATCTCCCCAGGTGGATTACCTAAAAGATTCTAACGGCTGGAACTAGGAGCCCTAACATATTTCAGACTAACTAGTCTATTAGTTTTGTTCATAATAAAATGAAATTCTGTACGAGGTTGCAAGTTATGTTTTCAGGAAGCTTAAGCATACCTACAAGAAAGACTAAAATCTTTATAGCTATAGAGGAAAAAAGTGGCAGAAAATGTTGGTGCTGAAAACACAGAAAAAATTCTAACCTTCTCTATCTGCCATGTGACTCAAGCAGATATAACAGCATACAATAGCTAACTTCATGAAAGCTATTTTAATCCTCATTATCTACAACATCAAGATTTCTTTTAAGAAAGATAAATTCTTAAGAAATATATACTTCTCAGTATACATTTCATGGGTTTAGTCGTGGGAATTATGACAATTCCACATAAAGCAGTAAGAGCAGGGGGTTCCTCTGTGTGTATATGTAGTTGTTTCATTGCTTACTTTGTTCTGATGCAACAACTTCAACCGTATACACTTCTTGCTGTTCTCGATCCAACGTGGAAGCAGTGTATATCTGCCCAGTGGTTGAATCAATCTTCAGCCATTTCCTTACATCACCTTCTAAAGAGTATCTTTGGAAAGAAATAAGTCACATATACTATTCAAAATTGGGGAAAATTGCTGACAAAGCAAACAGTTCTTTACTGATTTTAGGCAAGTGGCTTGATTACAACTGTACTTGAAGAGAGGTTTCTTGGAAGAGTCACAGTACTACAGCCAACCAGGAGAGACAGACAGAAGAAGGGAGGCCAAAACCATTGAGAACAAAGAGTGGGAACGCCACTGCTCCTCCAACCTGTGTGCTGCAATTCCACCTTCCTCCTAACTGGGAAACCTGGGGTGTTCCTGAGCTTTTTGGTCCAAAAGTGCATTCTGTTCCAACCCCATGTCCCTCTCTCCCCGTCACGTCTCCCATGAAGGGGACACAAGCCAAAGGCAGGGGGGCAGAGGGAGCAGTGCATCCAGGCACCCTTTTCTGGACCAGCAAGGGGCTAGGACCCCAAGGTGGACTACAGTGGTCATCTGCTGCCAGTCTGGAGCAGCCTGTAATTACCATTGGGGCAGCCTTGGAACAGAGAGTGCTTTAAATATCACCACATAATTGCCTTTATATTATTGTTTAAAAAAAACCCAAACAAACACAAAAACAAGGTCACTGGGTACTTACTTATACAAATTTAACCATGAACATATGACCCCGTTAAAGCACAGGCATTTGCTTGAGTAGAAATGACCTGACCTTCTCATTCAACACTTGTTCTTTCGGTACCCCTTGCATTAAAAACAGCATGCTGGCATGCCTGTACATCTTTTACTTTTAATACTTTTTATTTTATGTCCTTTAACCTATTTTTTAGCAGAAATGTGGTTTATGTAAATATGAATTCCTGTCATCTGTCTCTGTCATCATCCCCCAGAGCTTCTGGACTATGTGGCTCACTTTCAAACCAGTTTGACAGAAGGCCAAACATGCTAAGTTCCCAAAAGTTAGGGGAAAGTAGAAAGCCAGATGAGAAACCTCTGGGAATAAAAATCCGTGGAAGGCCTAACAGTCATATCCTGCAACTCCATTAACTACTTGGTGTTTCGCTGAGTTTTAGTTAAATTTCAGGGATTGTTTGTTTTGGTTCAATCTATGCAGCATCCCAGCTGGGAACCGTGCAAGAACCACAAATAATTATTGTATCTGACTCTACTGTGTAAGGTACATTTACACCGTGCAACACAGCACTGTGCATAGATGCGTAAGCTGGCAGAGACTCAAGGTGACTTGCCCATACAACATGGCTACTGAATGAGCCGGTTTGAGGTTTTGCAGCCCATCCATGGGCGTTGCCTTGCACACAGCTTTGCATCCGCAGCGGAAGCTGGTATATCGTCTTTGGCAGTTGGAAGAGAAAACGAAGGAATTGTCAATTATAGACTTGCGCTTCACTCCAGGTTGTGTGTTTTGGTGGAGAAAAAGCCCTGTGCGGTTTCCTGTGTGACATGAAAAGCAGCTACTGTCCCACTGGTTCCTAGAAGTACGCAGTATATGCTTCATTCATTCGTCAAAGGCATTACAGATATGGAAACCCTGTTGTTCTCAGACCAGCTCTGTCTTTTTGCTGGAGACATTTATGGGCCTTCTTCCCTTTTAGTTTCCTGGCCCCCCCTGGCTGATGCTTGTCACAGTACAGAGACAAAGCAGGTTAGAAAAGCACTGCCCAGCAGTCTGCTGCAAGCAGGTCACCAGCCACCACCCTCCACACCTCCACTAGGAAATGAGACTTTTATGAAAGAGTCTTTTGCTGCATGCCAAATATTGGGCGTGTTTTCCTTGTACTAGATTGTTCTAGAACAATTTTCTAAATCTTAAATTCAATAAATAAATCATGGTCACTCTTTTACCGTACAGTATCCCCCTCAGGATCATAGGCCTCCACCATCATGACCAGGGTATTGACAGGAATGTCTTCAGACACTTCTGCTTTGTAAACCGGCTTGTGGAAAACAGGGGGGTCGTCCACATTTGTTACGAAAACTTTAAACAAGGTAAGAGAGCTTGAGTTGTACTGCACGCCCGGCACCAATGGTTCGGGGTTAGTGGCGTTGATCACCAGGTTGTACACTGGAGTTGCTTCAAAATCAAGAGTCTGGATAAATTAGAAAAAAAAAAAAAAAAAGGTGCTTAAAGCAATGGCCCCACTGCCACGGGGAGCTCCCATGGGAAACCACAAGGTCCCCCTTTTCTCGAGGAGGAGATTGCATCCCAGATACAGACAAAACAAGGGAGAGCTGTCAGGAGCAAAATAACACTGGGAACAGTCAATTTAAATGAAACCATATGCCCATTTGGAGGCCTTCTCAGCAACTGCATTTCCTAATAATGTTGCCACCTGCCTGACTAAGTTTAATAACTGTATCCTGTTTACAGCAATAGTATTTATAGCTCTGTACGAGAAGGCCTTGGGTGACCTCCGGGTGACAAAAGTCATGCGAGGGTTGTTACACCGCAGAGTTTCTCACAATTGCCTCCTTGGGAAAAAATGATGCGGAGATTGAGCCTGAAGACGGTCCACCAAATGCTGCATCTGCCTACCCTTGGCCTGGCCAGCAGCAGGTGAACTGGAGGCAAACAACATGTTACCCCTTGGCAAATGAGTGATAGGCTTTCTGGACCCATAGTTCAAGTGCCTTTGAGAAGGCTAATTTCAAAGGGAGAGCACTTTTGCTATTGAAATTCACGGACACAGCAGAAAGTGTTCCTTATGTTCCTGTCTCCAGCATTCAACATATGGGATGCATCACCCATCACAGCACGTGCTGACCTTGGCTTTGTCACAGTTAATGTCTGCTTAAGCAGGAACAAACTGCCTCTCCATTACACTGAGACATGCTGGTCTCACTTGCACCTCTCATTGCAAAAGCCTCCAACAGCCCAGAGCACCAGCAGGGAGGAGGATCTGCCCCATGACAGCCCACCACCATGAACACAGGCCATGGAAGCATTTAGGTGGCTTTCACTTTTCCAGAAACACTGCTGCAAAATCACTCAAATAATGCCACTTTTTTTCTTTATAGTCCATAAAGATCTACTTCATCGGCCAGAGCGTGCTCTGCTGGAGAAGGGACCAGCAGCAGAGGCAGTGGAGAGAGCTGCTGGTGGCAGTGGGTGGGTAGGGGACAGCAAAGGCAGGAGGATAAGTGTGCCTGAGGACTGCACAGGCACAGCGCCTGAGCCCAAGACTGGGACCTCCTGCAGTCTGCACCATGCTTAGGGTGTCCTCACCCCACCACCAGCCAACACTTCCCTCTGCAAATCTTCACCAGGACACATACTGTTTATGCCAAATATATATATAAAAAAGTGTGTGTGTGTATATATGTGTATATATATGTACAAAGGAGAAGAATAGACACATCTATTCACCTTGCTAATTTTGACGAAACCTCGGTTTGTTTCAGGATCTGTCTCTATGATGAATGAGTTGTTTGGATCTCCTTCCTTCACTTGGTAAATGACGTAGGAGCTCCCTGTAGCAGGCTCATCTCCATCAGTAGCTTGAATTTCTAATATCACTGTTCCTGCTGGGACATTTTCTGCAACAGTCACCCTGCCATACTGAGGAGAGAGAGATTGTTGAAACATGACACACTGAGCACCATCTGCAGATAAGATCTTGAGTGCTACAACAAGCTTGTGACCCCCAAGCCCTCCAGCCACGTGAGGGAGGGAAGCGGTGGGTGCATTTCACAATGGAGATGTAACCAGGTTAAAGAGATGTACAAAAGCATCAGTGAAGTGCCTTTCAGCAGTACAGGTGAGCTACCACACTGCCCAGTGGAGCCCAGAGATGCAAGATGGGCACTAGATCTTCTGCAATGTTGCTATATCCCCCTTTTTAGCCATACATTTATCAAAGATGATGGGCTCTCTTTCAGTGGGTGAGCTACTAGTATAGCAACTGTCCCAGACCCTCTGGAGGAGCGTTTACCTTCTCTGTTGAATCTACTCCACATATGCGCAATGCTCACAAGTATAGGGGCAACACCTAGGTCTCCTCTGTACCCAGTGAGCACCCTAGCCACTGACTGATAGATATTTAATTGCTTCGTGCACTGCAGGCCATAGCCACATTAGCAGCCTAGCTCCTTTTACTCTGTTTGATGTGTGGTCTGACCCAGCAGTCTCATCTTGAGACCAGGTCCTGGACTGAGACCTTGAGGTGAGAAAGTCAACAGCCTGCTACGTAAGCACACAGTCTGCATGTGTCTAAGTTCCGTTATCATCAACAGAGAGCTGGGCAACGTGGTCAGCAAAGGTCAAAAACCAACACCGCTTCCCCAAGAGGACATCTACACCTGATGAGCTAGACAGGTCTCCTGAGCCCACCGCCTGCATTGCCTACAAGTATGGTGGGAGCTTAGACACCTAAATGTAGACACTCCAGCCACTGCAGTGTCTGCAGGAGGTTTGGGCCAGGAAGCAGAAGTAACGGAAGGTCTCTCTGACAGATGGCAGCACCTCCATCAGGGGAAGAGGCAAAAGCCGGAACGAAGGGCCAGCAGGTACGCCCTTTCGACATGGATCACTGGACCACTGTTTCTGGTTAAAGAAAATATAGCCTTTGATTTCCATTTACCTTCTGGCTTTTCTGGATACATTAATACTGTGTTTGGAAGAGAACTTGGGAGATGTTAGCTTTTTTCCATTTAGCTATTTTAATTAATTTTAAAACCTTTTCTTCCTCCTCTCCCTCCAGATCTTACGTTTCTGAAATAAACTGCATTAGTAGAATAATTTCTTTCTGTACACATGTTTTTCCACTGAGCAAATTACTTTACATTTCAGATTTAACTGTGAGTCAGTCCCACTGTCCACTGTCTAGATAGACCTTATATGCAGGCTATGCAGAAATACCTTGCCTTTATTTTCACTAACAGATTGCTCTATTACTTGTTCTGTAAATGGTTGGTTTCCCACTGACATTCTATAGACATTGCACATGTGCTCAACAATGTCAAAAGTGACTGGGACATCAAAAATGGTGTTAAAAATACTCACATCTGATTTTTCAAAGATGGGAATCTGATCATTGATGTCGATGACATGTATTTGCACGTCACAGATTGTTTGGAATACTGCATGGAAAGAGAACAAACAACGTCATGGCAACCCTTCTGCTGAAAATAACTTTCCTTCAAAAGGGTTCACTGTGAGCAAAAGTCAGCCCTGCCAAATTGCCTGATCTAAGCAAAGCCCTACTTTTGTAAGAAGCACTTGATCTCAAGTATCTTGTAGTCAGTGAGAAGCTCACTTCTATCTTACTATTCACCTTCCCAATTTTGTCAGCCTGTTTCATTTCATTTCCCTTACTTTTTCTAACCATATCCCTTTACCAGGATGATGATAGCTATGAATTGTGTTAGCTTTCTCAATATCACTTTTGCTTGTCAAAACGTAAGCCCCAGGTTGTTATGCTACTGTGTCCTCTTGGTGAGTCATCAGGCAGCACCCTCGTTTTCATCACAGCCAGACCTAACCTTCAGATCTATGTAAATCTAAGCTCTACCTGAGCAGGGGCACCCATAGCAATGGGGGTTAGTGATTTTAAAAGCGTGCTCTGTCCGGTCATGTGCTATTCATATGTAGTTGGATTTCAGTGTTTTACGTATGTGCTTCATGAGATGAAAGCTAAGGAATATTCTAAACAAAACTATTTGGATGGAATTAAAATAAGCATCCAAAATAAATTACCAGCTTCTCTCCCTGAAAGGTTTTCATATCATCTGCCTAAGTGATGCTATTTTATTTACAGACATGTCACACTGCTTTCTTTACATGCCAGTTCCTCCATCCAACAGTGTTGCCTGACTGTAAGGACAGCAACACAAAACTTTAAGCTTTAGTATGGAGTCCGATTTCCTTTCCATTCAGTGAACCACAAAGGACTTCTGGAACTTGCATAATGGACAAGATTATTTTTGAAGATTAATTTCAGCTCTTAATCTTTTAAAATACATTATCTGTACTCTCTAAGCAGCTGTGTTTAATTTCTTGATTTTTTTTTATTGAGTCTCTTTGAGAGATTTTGGGGGAAAACCACAATCATGATCTCCTCATTTTTTTCCCCTGCAGAAGGAAATCTCTTACTGGATTACTTGCTAACAAGCTACCTGGTTTATCCACGCTCTGCCCTAGAGCTGGTTGCCTTCCATACGTGCATTATGAATCATGATTAACCTCTCTTCATCTCAAGAGCAAAGCAGTACAATGCCAGAGCAAGCCAGCTCCCACTGCTGTTGCTGCTTCCAGTGAATCCTCTAGGTCTCCTCTCATGCCTTGGACGCTGAGCTCTGGGGATGCCAGCGTGAACAAAACGGTTCCGATGTATAACAGCAGGCATTACGTACCTCCATCTGTCACCAGCACCTTCAAGGAATAGTTGGCTGCAATGCGCTTGTTCAACGAATGGCTGGGTAACTGCAGAACCCCGGTGTCTTGCTGAATAAAGAACAGATTACTTGTAGGAACAGCAGGAACCTGACTTTCGATTTTGAACCGCAGACGAGAGTTAAGGGTGTCCTTCTCATCCATGTCCGTAGCAACCAGGCTGCCAATATTACTTCCTGTGGCAGAGGAGAGACCGGAGTCAGTGAGATCATGTAGAGGTCTTATTCCTCCACAGAGGTACACACTGACAACAGTGATACCAATGCAAAGGGGGGCAATAAAAATACAACTGCATGGAAAACACTGCAATGGGATTTTTTTCCTTTAGCATCCCAACCAGCTGGTTTGGGCCTTGGGCAGTCCAAAAGGACTGGGCCACTTGTTTCGATCAGAAGAAGTGACTGTAACAGCAGACACTTTAGCCCTGAAACCAAATGACTGATGTGAAAACTTAGGGACAGATTTCAGTAATGGTTCACTGAAGTCAAAGGCATTATGCTAGAGAAGCATCTGGTTGAGGGAAAATGGGCTTATGACACTTTTAAAGCAGTATTTCTTGTATCAGTAATAAAAGGGATGTTTTCCTTTTATGTTCTAAGCAGTTGTCCAAAATTGCGGTTGTGGGAAAATGCAATTTTATATTTTAAATGGAAAAGCATTTTTTAATTAGGTGTCTTAGATCTGTCCTTCTCAGGTTATTGAAATCCTTTCCACATGAATTAATGAAGTGAAAACAACAGGGCTATTTGCACAGGAAAACATTTCTCTTGGAGAGCTACATTTTTCTTTTTGGGATCAGAATTTGTAGCTTTATTTGCACCCAGCTGGAAACAATAACAGGACTAAAATCACGTCTCTAACTTAGTAGAAGCTGTTTTCTTACCTCCACCTTCATTTTCTTGAACTTCAATTACAGTGAGGTCTGGCTGGCACACAGGGGGATTGTCATTAATGTCTTCCACAATAACTTGAATGTGCAGAGGCTTGTCCACCAGTTCTCCGTGGTTATCTTTTGTGACCGCAAAGAAAGAATACTGTAATAAGAATATTGAGATTAGATGTGTTGAATGTCCACTGTGACGATATTTTGCATTTAGATGTATAATTATGGGAGCGTTCCATGTAAATGAAATATCCTTTCATATGTTTGTTTAGTATTTTCACTCTGTTTAATTCAGAACTCTTCCATCCTTAGTGCCTGAGGTCTAAGTTCTCAAAAGACTTTAAAAGTCACTGCACTGTGAATTTGCTTTCACAAAAAATCAAGGAAAACAGGAATACCTCATTTTTGTCACTTTGCAAATTCATCTGTCACATACAAAGATAGGATTCCCCCTACATATCTAATCTCTGGCCTATTCTGTGCCCAAATTTCCTTCCAGAACAAAAGGGGAGAGAGGGTTTTCTGTCTAAAAGACCCCCAGATGGGGAATTTCAGGGTAACTTTACAGTTGCAACTGCAAGTTAAACCCCGCCTCTGCTGTGGAGAGATCCCTGAGGCCCCTGGGATCTGGAGTAGATCTGAAACATCCAAATCTCCTGCCCTCCACAGATGCCACTGCCTACATCTTGCTCATGCACCTGAAATCCTGCCATGACGGGTCCATGTTGTACATTATACATACACTGTGGGCAGGGATTGCTACTGCCAGACCCATGGAGAAACGTTGTAGGGTACCAAACTGAAGGCTGTTTATGGTGTAGTAGATGAATGTGCTTTCATATCTATCAAGTCATTCCCAAAGAGAGAAAACAAGAAACAAAACTTTTACTTCTTTTTTTTCCCCCTCTGTCCTTTCTAATGAGCTTTCTCCTATTTACTCCCACACCAATAATCAGCTTCCTGCGAAGGTCTCTCCCATTGGTGAGGTTTTACATGTTTACTTACAGTATCCTTTTCTTCCCTGTCCAATGGTTCGGTCACATAAATAACCCCGTTCTGATCGATGGAAAATGGGAGCCTGGGCAGCTTTTCTTTTTCAAAGAGGTCATAAATTACATCTGGCTCATTTGAGTGCACCTAAAAACACAAAAATAAGTCAGGATAGGAAATCAGAAGTGTAGACTGAGATTTAACAGGAATGATTTCTGGACCACAAACAGATTGCATTCCTGTTAGCTTCATAAACTAGGAAAATAACATTTTGGCAGATTCTTGGGACAAGCTGCAGAAAACCAGACTGATAATTCACCTCTGCTCTCTGAATTGTTGTGGTGAAGCCATTTTACCTCAGTTTCTCCAGCTGTCCAGATGGGCCACGACACATCTTTTTATGGAAGGGTTTTGGGATGTAGAGCTAAATGGTGATACATGAGAAGAAAGCATTGTGTGTATTTGAATGTCTTGACACTAGTTTATTCCATCTGCTTACACTGTCTATTCCTGACTGTTGTTTTGGCTTGTCTAATTCAGAGATGTGGAACAACAAAATGAATATCCAGTACCTATCTGCACGTATGTGTGTGCGTGCTCTTTACACGCATCAGAGTCTATGATGAAGGATCTTTAGTGAGGTGCTTCAGATTTAAAATGAAATGCAGTAAACAGACTGCCAAATTAATGAAGGAATCAGTATTACTGTTTATGTTTATAGCAGCAACTGCATTTCATTTTCCTCTGGGCAGAATCAACATGTCATTGGCTGCCATGTGAAATTTATATACAAGTGACCCTAGAATGGGAGCAGCATTGCATGTTAGTTTTTCTTCCACCTGTTTTCACTCTGGACTTCCCCAGGCTGTCACTGAGGCCAGTGGGAATAGCATCGAGTCAGTTACTCTTGCAAACAGGATCCGAGGAATCCTGCCATGTCCGAGGGATGACGGCATTGGGGGTGTGAGTGCCAAGGCATTTTTTGAAATCAAACATGTCTGAAAGGCTGCTGGCCTTTTAGTTAATATTTACTGATGTATATACATCACTATTGGTCTGCAGTTATCAGCAAAATATTTTCTTTGCACTGTGAAAAGAGGAATACCATGGGAATGCAGGAGGCCGGAGGAGGGCATTTCAGTCCTTACTAGGTACTTTTGATGTAGCAGGTGTGCTGCATCACACAAAGCTGGTCACAGCAGATATTCCTGAGTGTGAGGGACTGCCCACAGCAGGGTTGCATTGGAGCTGGTCCCCTGCCAGGCTTTTCTGCAGATGGAAGAAGCTAACCTCAAAACAACCTTCAACAGGCTAGCTCTTGGTTTGCCCAAAGCCTGGAGGGCCCGTGGTGTCAGAGTAGGGCTGGAAGTGCTCCAAGAAATCCACTGGGAGAGAAGAGAAGCACCTCTGCAGAGGCACCCGTCACATGTCCGTCTGGGAGCTCCCTTGTGGTATCTCAAGACCTTTATCTTTCATACTGTGCCAAACAGCCTTGTAAAGCACCCTCTTTCTTCCAGCATTATACTGTAACAAAATTCTCAAAATCTTTCTTTTATCCATGTGATATTCTCACACGCAGGCAGTGCTAACAGCCTCTCCAAACTAAAGGGCAAAGTCCAGTCATTTTAATGTGTGTATTGACTGTATCTTAGTCACCTTCAAACCATTAACTTTCGTACTAACAATAAGTTAATGAGACCTGCACTAAAGATCATTTCCAAAAGATACCATATAAAAAATAACTGGGAGGTGCCAAAGTCCTTCTGAAGAGCCTGGTGTTGAATGCAGTGGGGACACCTTCACAGTTAGCCTGGAGAAAATTACTCCAAGAACCCTACCTGGGTGATGTTGACAGGATGGACCTGGGTTGAGTTTTCTTGGATGCGGATGACGGGGGGAGCTTTCCACAGGCTCTCCTTCACAGTGATGATCACATCAGTGCTGCTGGTGAAAGCATTCATTGTCATCCCTGCCATGTCCTTCACAGTAACGACGAGCGTGAAGGTGTCCTGCTTTTGAGGATCTAAGTAATGAGAGCCTAGAGACGGAGCAAAAACCCAAGTGAAATAAATCAGAGGCTGTGGAAATGGTTCATCTGTCCATTGCCATCTACGTGCACCATGCTGCCTCATCTGTGCCAGATTCACTTCTGAGATGGGCCTCTGTGCCAAATCTCAGCAAGATGTTTCCTCTGGCTTCTCCGAACTATGCAGCACAACATCAGGAGGAGGTAATCGTATGAGACCTCACTGCTGTGGTCTCATGTTGTGCAAATGCATGGCTGAACAGCCCTCACTCTAGTTAGGCACTTGTTCAGCCCAGCAGAAGAGACAGGGCTTTTAAATCATTGCAGTTTTGTTGGGATCGTGTGGCCAGCTGAGTTTTTTCTGCATTTTTCACCTTACTGCTTTTAGTTTTCTAGATTTCAAGGAAAAGAATTAATCCCAACGTATGACTCAGCGCAGTTGTGAGGGACAGAGGATCTACCTCTCTTCTCAAGGTACTTTTAGATCCCAGTCTCCATTTCTGCTAACTTCCCTTGAATTCAGTGGGAAACAAAGTTCCCCAAAACCAGGGCCTCAGTGCAGTATGTCCCACAGACTATGTTTATTCAGAATTTAACATCAGAGCTGTGTTGTTTTGTTCCTATGTACACCCAGGAACTCGTGTTTGCTTTTTGACAAACAAGAATCTTTTTACATACCCTTCTTACTCGGTGAGATTGCTCCAGTTACATTATCAATCTGGAAAAGCATTTCTCCATAAGGGTTGGGAAAATGATGAAGAATGCTGTACGTCAGCTGTGCATGGGGAGTTGTAGGATCATCGCGGTCAGTGGCATGGACGCTCATGAAGGGCTTGCCTGTTCAGATCAGAGAAGAAATAGCAGTAAGAGGAGACTGAAACCCAAACACATTGTCTGTTCGAGCAGAGCTCTCAAGCCAGGAAGGCAGCTTATGGGGAGCTGCCATTGTTTCATCATGCATCTCTCATGGTAAGCCATGATTGTGTATGGAGATAACATTGTGGGTGTACCATCCCACAGGTCCCCTCTCCACCAGCTCTGCATAGTAGGATCACAATAGGCATGAAGACCAGTTGATGAAGAAGGTAACAGAGCTAAACTGGAGGTCTATCTACCACCCAAGAGTGCCTGCACCTAGAATGTAGCTCACTGGTGTCTCTCTTTAAGGCCACTTTGCAGTCCTTATACAAATCAGTTCAACACAAAGCACCTTGAGAAAAATGCCCTACAGCTGCAACACAGTTATAATTAAAGGAACAATCATATAGAAACAAAAATATGGAAAAGGATGGTAACAGTGAATTTTTACCTTTTTGATCATCAATACAAATTTCAAAATCTTTTTTATTTGAATGCAGCTGAAGAATACAGTAAAATATTGCAGAATGGAGCTTTACGCGCATATTCTTTAGCAAAAGGTTCTTCTTGAGTCCATAGTCATGGGAATAACAGCTGGCTGAGTCCTTTGTTTCATTTCCAAGATGTGGGTCTTGAAACGCTCTTCTATACTTTCCTGATTTCTGGACTGGATCACTGCAATCCATCATCTAAGACTCTCTCCTAAATACTAAGGTTCAGCCCATGTTCTGAGAAGCATCAGTCACAGTAAACACATACCTCATATCTACAGTAGCATTTTATTTCACTGGTGTGCAAAGACTTACGTATTAGTGTTCTCTTTCTGTACAGTCTTTGGCAACCTTTAAACTTTAAAGTCCTCTAGGATAGAGGTTGTTTTCAGTGCAATGGAGAGGACAGGAATATTTGCCTCAAGTGATACTTGCAAAGCAACAAGTACTATGAAATATTTCTGATTAGACTCATCCTTTTACACTACATAGTAGTCACTTCTTTGCCCTTTTGTTATATTATACATGCTTAAGTCCTTATTTTGTACAAACCTGTGGGAGGAGGAAAACTGATCTTTTTCAGCTTGTTGAAGCATAACCCCCACTTTAACTTCCTGTTTAACTAATCTACCTAGCTTCCCATTGACTGTAATATTTTATTATTATGATGATTACCTGGACGGGAGTTCTGCCTCACTACTCCAGTATACTTTAACTGGTCAAATTCTGGTGGGTTGTCATTGATATCCTCCACATATATTGTAACAGCGTATGGGCCTTTCACTATGTTTCCCTTTTCATCCAGACTTTCCACCTTGATTTGGAAAAAGAAGGAACAACAGAGAATATTTTCAGGTAGACAAATTAAAAGACATAAACAAACATCAGGATGTCAAATGACAAGTCGTTCTTACTGTGACACATAACTGGTGAGAGCCATCACTGGGTGGCTCCACCTACAAGGACAAATTTACCTTAGGTCACTGACAATAATTTGCTATAGTCTGTCCACCTACAAGGACAAATTTACCTTAGTAGGTCACTGACAGTAATTCGCTATAGTCTATAATGCCAACAAAACAAAATAACCTACTCCTGCTTCTGATTACACTTTTCAAAGGGCAATTTCTCACTTACAGTCTCAGCAGACTACTTGTATTCTTGGACAGCTTAGACTTCATGCTTTTCTTTAAATAGAAATAGATACTTTCTAAAGAACAAGGAGAAAACCCAACATAATAGAGTGGACTCAAGTGTGCTGCTGTACACATCAACCAGAAAAATAGGCTGATCTATGAGTTTGTAAAGAAAACTTAATTCTTAGTTCTGATCACATTTTCGTGGCAAACAACTTGGCTTCTTATTTTTCAGCCTTCTTTGAATTTAAAGCACCAAGTATATATTATGTCTGTCCGACTTCTTTTTGTTTGCACATAATACATCAAATCATGATTATTTATGCTTAACCAAGTACCATTTTTCAGTTCTGTCATCACTTCTTGTCTGTAAAGGTTTCCCATGTTTAGGTTTAATGACTACTGGGGCTAGAAAATTGTCCTCTCTACTTGCAATCCAAGGGTGCTTTAGAGCTGAGAACGTGAAACCATTAAACCTGAAGCACTAGACTGTAGAAAGATAGCTAAGGGTAACTAAAACACCATCATGTACTTTGTTCAGATACTGACCCTCTCATGATCATCTCCTCCTCAGTTGTTATTGCCTCAGAAAAAGACATTTTGACACAGAATAAGAGCACAAGGCTATACTATACTGAGACCAAAAGATCACCTACGCACCATCCCACTCCCAACAGTGTTTATGATGAAATCCTTATGAAAAGAGTATAATAGCAGGACAAGCACACAATGCTCTTACCTCTAATAGCCTCCGACATCTGCCAAACAGCTTTCTGCTGTTATCTAACAGAGGTTAGATCTGTGCCTCTGTGTCTAAATGTCATTTACTCAGACCATTTGTCACTAAATAGATTATAATCTTCCCAAATAGATTACGATAGTTTATTTTCCCATTCCAGCCATGGAATTCACCCTATCAGTCTTCAGAGATAACAAGTGAATCTCATTCATGGGACCAGATTTCACTCCCAGTCAAGTGTCCTCCTCATGTTAGGAGAATTAAAGGACTGGTGTTGGCTTCAGGGTAATTTTTATTTTCTCAACATAACCTTCCTGTGCTAAGGAGCATTTTCCTGTGCAAAGTCAGAACTATAAAACCATACATCTTTCAGCAAAGCTCAATACTAAAACTGAAAAAGCTGTCTCTAAACACAGACGAATGAAAGAATTTGAAATTTCAACAGTTTTCCATTAATTTCAGGTTTACCGAAAAAGGGTGAATATGAGTAACCTTCCCTTTCTATTTTTCATTAAGTTTTTACCTGCAGCCTGTGCACTGCTTTGGTCTCCCGGTCCAGAGACCCATTGAGATACAGGATACCTGTCTTCGGCACAATGTCAATTATTCCATCTTTTTCACCAGTTGCTCTGAAACTCACAGCAGGTGGCTCAGATGTGAACTAGAATGAGGAAAAATCAGAGGGAAAATCATCCTTTTTTTCAGCATTTTCACCATAATCTAAATAATTTCACCGTTTTGTGTCCTTTAAAATCTATTGCCAACAGCGTGCTTGGCTGGGGGAATGGTATTTCAAGAGCCTGCTCAAACAAATCTGCTCTTTTCTGATCCTCAACAGAGGAGTTTTCACATTATTTCCTAAATGCTGCAGGAAATCCCAACTGCAGTCTCTTTCCAAAGCAAACGTCTGCTTAGGACAGGGCTTTGTCTGAGCACGGGAATGGAAAAAAATGACACACATCCTCCATTTGCCTGGCAGCTGGATCTGTCCTTCTGTGGTTATGGCTTTGAGAAGAAAACCTCAGAGCTGAGGGAAAATGATGACACAAGTTACACGGAAACCTAGTCTCTAGGAATGCTGATTTTATTAATTGCTGTCTTAGGATATCCCCTTAAAATGTGTTTGAAAGAAGATATTTTCTCCTGCTTTTTGTATGTAGAGTCTTGAGTTCCCAGATAGAGGAAGTCAAAGTTAATTTCAGATCCTCTTGGGGGACTGTTCTTCCCACCCACATAGATGACAACACTGCCGTGAGGTCACTGTGTGCAAATCATGTGTTTTTTGACCAGTGTGGATATCAAGAGACACTTGATTACCTGGTAAACGAAGCGCACTCCCCCTCCTTCTGGAATAGAGAAATTCATGTCCTTCAGAGGCCCACTTACATGCAGGTCCTCAAAATTCTGACACATAGCCTAGGAGAGAGAGAAAAGGATGGAGGAAAACAGCTGAGGGATGTCTGCTGTCACCATGTGTGAACAGCAGCTCTCCATCATTGTGCCTCTTGAAAGTTATTTTGCTGCAGCACCATGGACGAGACACTGGCTTGCACTGAACATCTCCGGGTTCTTTAGTACACATCCATTTTTAAAAGCAGTGTTATTTATTAATTAATTTGAAGACAAACATTTGGTCCCTGCCCTTTTCTAACGACCACATAATTAAATGAGATTAGATCTAACTTAAGGAGCAAACAGAAGCACTGAAGAGCTGAGAGTAGACTGAGAGTAAGATGAAATTCATAAAAGCATTTCTGGATCACTTCTGTGTCCCCAGCAGGACCAGCCACGTCCCATCCAGCAGCTGCGCAGTCCTGTGGCCACAAGTGTCAGGAGACCCAACGCCACACCTGGGGATGGGGAGGAGCTGGGGCTGCACCCCTTGTAATTTCCTCAGTAAATCCAAACCCTTTTTGCAAGGGAAAAAGGTGGACCTCCTCAGATCCCCTACCCCACCACCCTTAGCTCCCCGGTGATCTGGGCAAACCACTCAGGCCCTGTGCCTTCACATCAGTTGCATGTGAGTGCAAACCGCAGCCAGAGCAAACATGTCTTGCTGATCTCTGGCTTCTACCTGATGGCAAAGATGCCGTGTAAGTCTCTCGGCCTCCCTTTTCTTCCTCATGGCTGGCAATGACTTCCCACGGTGTTTTTTCTGGCAAATCTTTTATGAGTTTTATAACCATTCCCTCTCTAGTGCCCAAAGAGCTCCGGACACACTCCTGCCCTAATCTTTCAGGGCTGTTCTTGCTCTTAAACAAAAATAAAAACAAAGCAAAAATCACTCTCCTAGAGCAGCCCTTGCACACAAGATAATTCAGCCTATGGTTCAGAGAATCTACCTGTTTCTTCAAAAGCAAGACCAAACTGCCTTAAACGCCCACCCTTCTCTCCCTGTCACCCTCCTCTTGCCAACGCTAAGGAGCCGCCCTCCAGAATTAGGGCTCCATCATTTGGCTGCACAGCTAAAAGTCCCTTTCTTCTCGTGTAAAAATGACTTTTTTCTGCTTTACAGATTCAGAGTGCCATTGCCACGCTGTCCGTCACCCCACGGAGTCAGTCTCTGGGAATGCATGTTTCTCTGCTGCATGACTTTTCCCCTGGATTTGGTCCTTTTGCTGCTGGGACAGCTATTCAGCCTCTCACAGAAAAGCACAGCTTACATTATTACCAAGGGAAAACTTAAATCTGGCTATGACAAAAACATAGCTAAGTTCAGCACAGTTTACCCGAAAGAGCTGCTCTGTGTGTGTGTGTGTGTGTGTGTCAGAAGTGGTGTTTGAATAACACCAGATTCTGCTCAATAATAGCCAGAGATGCTGCCCTCCTTGCCTACGAGGGTTTGTGACTCCTTTTGCAAACAGGAAAACTAGAATATTGTGAGAACTGGGGAAGGAGAGGAAGGATGCTAGTGAACACTAGTGACAGCAGAAAAAAATCCCCAAAAGCCATGTAGTAGGTACGCATACCAGGAAAGAGTACTTTACAGCTACCTTTTACTATTTTTGCTAAATGCTGACTGCTGGCCTCTGCCAGGGACAAGACAGCAGGACCCTGAATCTGACCTGCTAGGGCTGTTCCCATGTCGCATTGGTGGACACGACTTGGCTCCTGGACCCTTTTTCCCAGGGCCATTTTGCAGAGGGGTTTTGCTTGGTCATGTTCCTCGCCATGGAGGAACAAAGGCTGGCGCTATAAAACCCAACGGGTTCAAAGTGCAGGCTGTGAAGCAAGTAAGAGATATCTCTTCCTGTCAATTAAAATTACTTTATGTGGATCATAAATATTTCCAAACGTATGTCTACAGCATGAATCACTACTCAGGGGCCTGAAGGGGTAATAGGATTTTCTCCTTGGCCCGTAACCGGCTGGCATCCCTTTTGAAGATGGCCATAATGCCTGCAGAGCGGGTTCATGGAGCGCTGGCTTTGCCATGGGCAGCAGCTTTTGAAATGGGAAGGAAGGAGGAGGTGCTCACTACTGCACATCAATCCCACCCCTCAGGGTCCCCATATTCTGAGGCATTTTTTAGTAGACTTGGATTTGACTCATTTTTTTATCTTTTCTGTTAATTTCAATTGTAAAGTAGACGACAGCACTGTAGCCTTTACAAACATCAGTAAAGCTATTGAATTTAATAGATGAGGTCCATAAATAGCATAATTAATACATTTCAGTTCCAAAAAATCCTCTGAAAAGGGATTCACACAGACAGAATAATGAGGACAAATAATTAATATGCATAGTTTAAACTATGTGCCATTATATGTCTTAGAATACACTTAATATGTCAGCACATGTAAGGATTGTAATACAGAACACACGATGCAGATGTCCTCACTGTTTGGTGATTTGTTGCAGTATTTTTATATCTTTTCTAGCATGAAATTCACTTATTGGAAAAAGTAATATCTAAAGAGGAAGTACAAGAGGCAAAATAGATAAATTGGTGTTTCTTAGGCTTTTAAAAGTTTTTTTCCTAATGATTGACACGTCTCCTTAACTTTTGGCCATGGGGTCACACACGTGTCGGGGCTGCTCTCCCACACCCAGTGTTACAGCCGCTCTGCCGGCACAGGCTGCCGGCTGGACCTGCAGGCTGGGATGCCCCATGGGTTAGAGCTCAGAGGCTCGCAGGCAACCTTTGCCATTTGCTCCCAGATAAACAAAAGAAAAGCTGTAACTCACCGAGTGAACAACAAGCAGAAATTGCAGTCCCCACAGCTTAAACATACTGGAATATGCTTTGCTTCAGCTCCTGCAAAGAAGAGGTGATAGTCACTTTAATCCCGTAGAGTTGGCCCAATCTATTTGCGAATAAAGGCTACAGCTAAGTTTTCCCAAAGCTGTAGGGAGAGAGCAGCTGAGGAGTGAGCTCTGAAAGACCAGGCGCAGCTCTGCCCATGGGAGGCGAGACCACTGGCATCCCTGTGCTGGCTGGGAAGGTTGTGCCCATCAGGTCTGTCTCCAGTGGTGCAGGAGGTGCCACATGTTGTAAGAGCCTCAAAGCGCTGTCAAAAGTTGAAACTGGCACAAAACTTCAAGCCGTGTAACCTCACTGTTGCAATTATTCTGTCACGTAAGCCCTATTTGCAAGCCTATTTCATTTCTGCTTTACTGAAGGCAGCAACACGTTCACAGGAAACACTATAACCACAAGGAGACGAAGGTCTTGCAGGGACCATCCTGAGGTCTCGGTCTTCCGCTTACAAAACACAACTGTTCAGTGCAGCTTGTAGAGGCGGAGGCAGCCAGAGGTGTCTGCATTCCTTAAAACAACATGGCTACTGGAGGCAAAATTTCCAAGTCTAAGGAGATTAGAGGGCTGGAGCACCTCTCCTATGTGGACAGGCTGAGTGAGTTGGGGTTGTTCAGCCTGGAGAAGAGAGGGCTCCAGGAAGAACTTATTGCAGTCTTTCAGTACCTAAAGGGGACCTACAGGAAAGATGGGGACAGATTTTTAGCAGGGCCTGTTGCAATAGGACAAGAGGTAGTGGTTTTAAACTAAAAGAGCAGAGATTTAGACTACATGTAAGGAAGACATTTTTTACATTGAGGGTGGTGAAACACTGGAACAGGTCGCCCAGAGAGGTGGTAGATGCCCCATCCCTGGAAACATTCAAGGTCAGGCTGGACAGGGCTCTGAGCAACCTGATCTAGTTATGTCCCTGCTCATTGCTGGGGCTTGGACTAGATTAACCTTAAAGGTCTTTTCCAACCCAAACTATTCTATGATTCTATAAGGAGGACTGCCCGCCTCAAATTTAAAAAATGCTGAGCACACACTGCTGTGACTTGTGCTATATCCTCCTGGAAACTAGATGGGATCCTTAAAAACAAAACCTGCTTTCTCACTACTTCTAGATTTTAACAAAAAGGACAAGGTCGGTTCTGGAGAGAGGTGAAGCTGGCGTACAGTGCTGTCATCTTCAGTGGTGTTCCATGTTATGTGGCTCACACCTACAGGTATCCTTCAACCACCACAGCTCTGTCCCATGGAGCTCTGTCCCTAAGGAGAAGGCGGCAGTGTGGAGGCCAAGCTCCCTCCAGATGCCTCCCTGCTTGGGCTTCCCATCATACCTTCCCACACACACACCTTTTCTTTCCTCACTGGCTGACCAAAAAGGGGACCCGTTAATATAGAAACTGCTGCCCACACTGGTGTTCTCTCCAGCACTCATTTTAGGACATGCTGCAGGACATCTTATCTTGCAAATCCCATTCTGAGCAGAGTCTTATTGTGTGTGCAATTACGCCCTTTGTAATTACTGGTCTCTTTCCTTGGGCTGGACCTAGCTGTGTGGGTACGGGAAGAAAATAAAATGGCACTCCTTTGAAAACAGGAGTGATCACGAAAATCACTAAATGTGCCGGGAAATGAGGGCTGAAGGTGAAGCCCCTGCAGCTGCCTGGCAGTGGTGCCTGCTGAGAGGGTCCCTCACTGCCCTGCCTGCAGCCAGAGGAGCTGGGGCTTGGCACAGGCAGGACAAAGCAGTCAAGAAGACACTTTGAACCTCCTGGGAAGACACTTTGAACCAAGAGCATTGCTGATATTTCAGTTACGTAGTCAACAGAAATTTGTTCAGGTCTTCCATCTCTCCAACAACCTCTCCCCTCCTCCTGGTCTTTTCTGTACATTTCAGCCAGATTCAGCCACACTTAATAGCAGGGTGGGAACTTCAAAAAACTAATTCTTTATTAATTAGAGGTGGCAGGTGGGACAGAGGACCCAAAGGCATGCCCTCCCTGAGGATAAGGCTGCAGTGTGTGCCCAGTGGTCACCTTCATAGCTTCATCTGCCCCTCTGGGGGAGGCACGGCTCTACATGCCCCTTGGCCAGCCGGCAGCAGGGGGACACCAGGGAGCTAAAAGTGTGGGGGTGAGGCTGGCAAGAAGTGAGGAAAAATGGTATGGGGTGGTCTGGGGATACCACAGTATGGATTCAGGGAAAAGAGAAGGATGAAGACCTACTATGGAGAGGAGAAAATTCAAGGAAGGGACACATCCAAACCTAGCACAGGGGACAGAAAATGTTGGAAAATGCACTCCTTCATGTGGCTGTGCGACCACGCTGTGTCTCAGCCAGGTTTCTCTGTCCATATTCAACTATGAAATGCAGCAGAGGAAATACAGCCATTTTGTAGGTTACGGGTTTGCATGAAAACAACCTTTGCTGTTCCCTTCTCTGAATTTAAATATCATTCCCTAATGTCATGCCATTTGCAGGGCCGGTTGCAAGGCCAGGGTGAGTGGCTCGATCAGCCCTTGATCATTCATTTTTGGCTGGAAGCTACTACCAAGTCTCGTGAAACATCACACTGCCAAGGACCAAAGCCTCAAAATACTTACTTCTCTGTCACTCAGAATAGAGTTTCAGTATATATAAACTCATACAAAAGTTTTCAATAATAGACAGTCTCAGGATTAGAATAGGATCAGCTTAACTAAAAGCAGCCTGAGATCTGGCGGAGAACTGGAGCCATATTTTCCCCTTCATTTCTTAGTTTCATCTCAGTGCTATATCCCTAATAATCCCTTATGGTTCCCCTGCCTGAACAGAGATCTCTGGGATAACCATACTACAAATATCCCAGCGACTTTCAATAATAAACATTCAGAGAACAAAGAATATTCCCGGAGGTTAAAGATCAGTAACAATCACAAGTATTTGGTTCCATGAAAAAAAAATCTTGATTTTCTTTAAATGATTGATTTCAGATGTTCAAATTCAGTAAAGAGAAAACAGAGGAAATTGATCCAAATCAAATACAAACCAGACTAAGCCTTAGCACAGCAGTCATCCATTTTACAAAGACAGCCGAGTTCCTGACGCTGCCAGAAAAGTCTTCAGAAAACCCTTGATTCAGCTTTTAAAATCTTTCCATGAAATGACAGTTAGATCGTCCCTTACCTGTAACATGAAAAGTGTATTTTGCTCTAAAAAGGCTTCTTTCTTTCAGCTGTGGGAATCAGCTTTGCGCAGGTTGGTAGTGTCCGTCCCTGCTTCTCCACACGGTTTATAGTTCCTCAGACTCGCCCTAGAGGTTCAAGCGGCTCAAACATTAACAGCATGGAGAATTATTGATTCTTAATGACTAGGTGTGGTATGAAATGGCAGCCATGTAAGCAAGCAGTGTAGCTCCGAGATAATTTACAGCCTTCTATATTTTTATGTCCTTTGGGATTTTCTTCCTGAATTCGGATTTTTCAGCGGGGCTGCGAGAAATGAACATGCGGGGCATGGGTTGGAGCCGCAGGGGCAAAGTTGCCCTTTCTGTAGGAGAGGAAGTGGAAAGGGGAAAGGATGGGCCTTGGGTGGAGGTAACGTTTGCTACTTGCCTAGTCACAGGGATAATTCCCATTCAGAAGATAAGAATTTGGACAGAAAGATGGCTTGTTTTCACAGCAGATCTGTGCATGGGAAGGACTTAGCCTAGTTATGAGAATCAGTCATCGACTCAGTTCAAATTCTGTCTGAGCTCTGCAACAAATTTACTTCAGATAACTTTGAGCAAATGACTCTATTTGCTCATTTCCAGATGCTCATCTCATAATGGATGTAATGATTCCTTTCCCTCGTGTGTCTTCTTTCATGTCTGTTTCGGTTTTCACCCCTTTAAGAGAACCAGCCCCAGCGAGTATCTGCACTATAGCACCTGTAGTAACGGGAACTGAAATCAACTGGAGTGTAAAGGACTATGGTAAAATCAATAATAAACAAAATATATTTGGGAAAAACAGAAGCTTTTAAGAAATCATAATCCTTAAAATGTTATTCTTTCTGCTACCACCCTTTTTAATATCATGCTTATTCCAGAAGTTTCAAACAGGCTTATTTTATTCTCTCATGAAATGTTACTTTTCATCCAGGTTCTAACTTCTGCTTTCTATTTCCTCAGTATGTTAGATTGTTCTTGAACATCGTTAAATTATTTGTGCAGTGCATTAAGTATTTTGCATCCAAAGAAAGAAATGTTTAGAATCCAATTCTGGGAAAGGTGAGCTTTCTGTTTATACTTCAGATCACACTTTTCCCTTGAAATCAGCATTTGTTTTCCAAGTAAACACCTCCAGACTGTGCTTTCAGCATGCTTTCAAACACATCTCTTCTCCGTTTGCTCATGCACTCAGAATGATTCAGACTTTCTCAAAGCTGCCTGCTAGCAGTTGGTTATTCTTAGAGCACAGCTCAAAACCAACAGTTTCCATTAAAGCATTAGAACTCAGCATTAAGGACTTCAAAGTAATTATAATATGGGGGAGGGAATTGAACTTTCTTGGAAATATGTTGAGTTTAAGTGACTTACATGCAGATTAATTGTGTACTAGTTGTATATGAATGAGAAGTACTTTCAGCCTGAAGTGTAAATGTCAAAACAGCCAGAATTCATACTGCAATAACAAATTCACATAAACAAATTCCTAATTTCATTTTTAGCCCATCAGTACATGACAAGTGCAGAATAACACAAGTCATGATGTCAGAAGTCAAAGCCTCATAAACAAGTTAGGCGTTTGTCTTTCAAATGCTAGAGTCTCTACTTGGAAGTCCAACTGTTAGGGAGTGCAGTGGGGTAATTGAAATACAAATTTAAGGTAACTAATATGCTCAACTGAATGCCTGTATTTTCTAAAGTCATTGGAAGAGGTGAGCCTGCTCATCCCCAGTGTCTTTCTCTGGCTGAAATAATTTCCCAGCCACAGAGCAACAGCTTACAGGTTGTAATCACACAGTAAAAAAAAAAAAAAATAAAATCTCCCATGTCAAATACATTACAAAGTCCAGAAGCACTTAAAGCTTTACAACAGTCATAACATGGTGCCACAGATAAAATCACAAGAAGAAACTCAGCAGTGAGACTGGTGCCTCGAGCCAGCTGTTTCTCTGAGTAAATCTGAGGAAAAGGCAGCAAACGTCCAGGTGTTTATTGTGTGAATCATTGTTCAACGAGTCAGTTTTTCCAGAAACAACTCTTCTCATATCATTAGTCACATCCTTTTCACTCTTCCCATTTATCAGCTTTGTCATTCCTCCCTTGCTCCTTTTCCACTTTTTCTTTTTGTCTTTTTACTTTTACTCCTGGTTTCGATTCACCTGATGTCTCTCCATGTGCCTCTTCCATTTCCAAAACTAACTCGACCTCCCTGACCTCAGCTTCTTTCTCTTTCTGTTTGTTCAGAAAATATTTCTTTTAAGAATTTCTTAGGGCATGGTGATTTCACAACATCATCAGTATGTGTCAAAATGAGCTAGCACCAGTGGAGGAAAAAGCAACACAGAAAAATAATGCTTAAAAGAAACTCAGTTTCTAGTCCTCTAGTTCCTTTACTTCCCTTGAGTCAGAATCAGCTGCACCTGTAACCTCCCTGATTGTAAAAAATGCAAATAATGGCCACTCCTAGTCTCCATAGGTAATCCACTGTGGTACTTCCAGACTTCTGCTCATTCACGTTGTTGTCCTCTGGACACTGCTCAATAGCTCTCCACCTATGCTGATGAGCCGTGCCCCAGGTTCTCCCAGGTGAGACTTCCCAGTGCTGCTGAGGACAGGCTCTTACAAACAATATTTCCCGAGCAATGCAACTCTTACCAATGCACTTATAAAGTATTATCATGTTATCTTCATTGCATTGTTAGTTGCACTTCCATAATGCTGATTTTGTCTGTATTTGCCCATGCTATATACTCACCTTTAGTGGCGTAACCTGCTTATGACTGTCATTGTGCTTCCTTTGTGAGTTTGAGGATACTGAAGAGCTCTGATTTAACGAAGTAGTTTATTCTTACTACCCTGCCTAATGCTGTTTCTGCATTGGGACATATTACGCCCGTCATTTCATTTATACAGAGACCTGATCATTTCTGCTTATGTGTTTCTGTGGCTTGTTTTCTATGAAATCCTTCTTATCAATAATCTTATTTTATAGAAATTGGCTTTTTTAAAGTCCATTGTCATTTTTTTCCTTTTCCCTCTTTCCCCTTGCAAGGACTGTGGACTCCCATCACAGTAAAATTACCAGACACTTACATCACCCCTATCTCCTTTACTCTGGACTTCAAAATAAATATATTCATCACCATCAACATTTCACTTTTTTTTCTGAGAGTTTTCTGAACCACTTTAGCCTTCTATACAAACAGTCCGGTCTTAAATTATTCAGCCAAATCTCTGTGGTTCTCATAATCTTGAAAACATATGAAGTGTTACAGGGCCTTGCATTTCAGATGTTCTTCAGACCTTCCTTTTACATCTCTCACTCTATTTTGATAGCCTTGGCCCTTCTCCTGTCTAGACCCCTGTCCACACTGAGATAATTCATCTTTATATGATGGTACAAGATGTGGTGTTGGGGAGAGGGAACTTGGACAAAAAGCACAAACCATGAAGATCGGAGGGACACATTTTTGTGAGCAGTCATGCAAAACAAGAGGCATTGTGGTAAAGGGGATAAGATGGGGGTGAGCTATGTAGGCAAGTGTTGGGATAGGAACAAAGTATGGCACTGCCTGTTCAGCAAGTTCCCTGCAGAAAGGGTAAGCAGATGTATCCAGCAGTTCATGATACTAATGCTTGATGGCCAGGGTGAATGAAGCTGTACCACTTGTGCAACCTTGTCTTCCTACCCAGGAGATATGGCTTTCTGACTGGCCCATGAATGCCTTTGCCTCAGATGATGAAAATCTTACCTGAATCATCCCTGTTCCCAGAACATGATATTAATTTTTGACCTGTTAACCTTAATTCTCAGTTGGATCGTTTATCCTGCCTGGGGAAGCAGATAACAGACCACCAGGAGCTCGGGTGAGATACCTAAAAAGGTCTCCCACACTGCCTCAGAAGCAGAGACAGTCCATGCTTGCTTTCTTTCTTGGAGCTCTCATTGTGAATTTCCCATCTGCTGGAAGATATGGCCTCTGTCCTTCCTTGGGGAAGCTTGCAGGCTGTTTCCACCCCACTGAGGGACATGTTCCTTCCCCGCTGTTGCTGCTCTGTCTGTCCAGCATCTTCGTTCGGCTGTCCTTGGAGGACTCCATGTCCATTATATTGATGAAGGTCTCCCAGCTCCTGATGCACGTCAGCCTAGCCACCCCCTCTGGCGGCCCTTCACCCGTGTGGTTCCTCGGTCTCGGCTCACATTGACACCCATGCTACCTCACAGTTCAATAAATTCCTACTGGGACTTGGATGGAAATATCCCAAGCTGATTTCATTTGCAGGTTCCTCGAAACAGGAGGAAGCTGAATCAGCATCACGCCTGGCTCTGATGAGGCAGCACATCCCCACCTTTGTTCCCAGAATATCTCCTTGAGGTTGCCCCACACATGTAATGCTCCCAGCCACAGCATCCATCTCCCCAAGTTACAGACATCTGACCTCTCCCACCGCACATAGACAGACCAAACTGGCTTTCCTTCTTCACTGCTGACAGAAGAGGCCCGTTGAGAAGTTCCCCCATTTGTTGCCGTTGGGTCCTGGCCTCTGTTAGGTGCTGAGCTAATGCTGTTAAACTCCTGGGCTATTAAACTTGCTCAGGTCAAGATGATAGATTTTAGTTTCCCTTTTTCTTCTTGCAAGCAATGACATAATGGAACCAAATGGCTCTTCTGGAATAAACAATGCATATTCTAGAGATTACTTGTGCTTACACTACTTATTGCAAGACCTCCAAAGGAGATTAAAACTTGAGCTCCATACTGAAGCACAGGGAAATTCACTTTCTTTCAGCATGGTGGTGTCCTCTAGTTAATTCTCATGAGGTCTTAGGGTGGCATGTGCATTAGAAGTTATGAACTGTAGATTACAAAATTACATTTTTTTTCCTTATAAATGCTGAAGAAGCAATTTTTTACCTTTTTTTATTCATTACTCAATACCTACAAAGACATGCCTACAATTTACACAGACCAAAATATATAACACTGTCTCAAAACAAAATAGGAAACCCAAGACTTTTCTCAGCTATAGCCTTTTTAGTAAGCATGTTAGTATCATGACATGAAACAACCATTAAGCTGGCAGGCTGACACTGTTTTTTGTTTATTCACACGTGTATGCAAATGCAGATGGCCTTAAGACCTGTGAAGCAGGTGGTCTTAGACCACTCAGTCATCTGGATGTATATGCCCATCTGTAGGACACTGAAATAGGCAAAATAAAACAAATTCATCTCTAGAGCTGTGTTCATCACTGTCATCACAGATTCTGCTGCCTGGACTGTCACACATAGCAGTCACTGGATAAAAATCAGAAATAAGCCCAGGAGCAAAGCCCAGATGCAAACTGAAGCAGGACTCAGTTTCCCTTCTCCACTCCTCAGAAATCATGGCCAGGCAATCCCCACGGACCTCGGGGGGGAACTGTGGCTCTGGGATGCGGGTGTAGCCCAGCACTGTGCTGCTCACTGCTTCGCCTCCTCACTCCCTGGTTTTGCCCTCCTGAGGTGTTTCAGTATCCCTCTTAGCTGGGACAGGAATAAGGTCTTGAAGCTTTGGGGTTGGATTTTACTCTGGGGCTCAAGTGCTTAAGACAAAAGCCCAGCAGCGTTTAGGATTTTTCTCATATCTGATTCTCAATCTCTTTATTAAAAACTACTATTACGATATGCAGTATGCATACAATGCAACATGCATCTGGTGCATATACATAAATGCAATGTGTATATGGTGACTGAAACAAAAATTAAAGCCAAACCAAAATTCACTGGACAACACATATAATCCTGCAGGTCCTGGGCAGCTATGTGTCCCACAGCTCAGCTGCGAACCGGGAAAACCAGCCTTTGAATGAAAATATCCTTCAAAAACCAGGACAAGTGACTGGAAGCTGGTGCTGTTTGTCTCCCTCCCTCCCTTTTGCCCAGCTTTGAATACAAAATGAGTTTTTGCTGCTCAGGCTTTCCTGACTCTCACTTTGCCCTGATCGCATGTCCTGGTTTCAGCTGGGATGGAGTTAAAACCACCAACAGAGCATCAGTCCAACACCCTCGTCTCGAGTCTGATTAGTCCTCTACACAGCAGGATTTATTGTTGCCATGCTAATATAAACCTAAGAATGGAGAGATTGACCAATGAAGACAAAAATGCTTCAGCTTTAAGGTTTATAACCAGCTTGTTCTGCTGGGATGGGTTAAAAGAAATCACGCTTTCTAAGCAGGGATCAGGCAGTCCTGGCCCATTTTCCCCTGGTTTTACTCTTCTCTTCCCCATGTAGCCAGCATTCAGACTGACACTGCTTTGCATTACAGGGTGGAACTTTTACAGCCTGATAAGATACCAAGTGGCTCCCTTGAGTACAGTATCTCTTATAAATATTTGTCCCAGCAACTGTAACAGCAAGAAGAGCAGCAAACTTCAGGTCATCAGGAATTCTTACTGATAGCTGAGTTCCCAGAGTATGTTTCCCTAAATAATATCTTCATTTCCAACACTGAATTGGCCTCGTTAAAGCCTTTGACAAGGGTAGGAATTGGTAGCAAGGGACTGAATAATCGTATTGATTTTGACTAACAATGAGGGTATGTTACATCTAAATATCAAATTCAGGGTTCGTTTTATCATTCTTTTCAGAGGAACTGCCAGATGGCCATAAATGTAATTCCTGCAGGAAAAATTGTCACAAATCAGTCCTATTACCTCAGCAGGACCATGAGGTCTGGTTCCAGCTGTGCCTTCTACTTGAAAGTACTGTGAACTCCCAGAGAAGTGCTAGAAGTGGACTTGAGCCTTCTAGAGATCTGGCTTTTTGATTTTGGAGTCAAGCTTTATGGCTCATATCATAAACCTGAATCAATGCCGAGGCTGACCTTTACCTATTGGAAGGAACTTTACCTGCATTAGAGGCCAAGCCAAGCATAAATAATTTAATTTATTTCAATTACCTACTTTGGGGATCAAGACCTAACTACATGGATGAGCCATTAGAGGATAAGGCCTATGGTCTGCAAGAGAGGACTGTGCACATTTTGTGTTGCAGCTACCTACAGTGAGCACTATTTAAAGGACTAATTCCTGTGCTTAAAATAGAAAATGCCAGAAATACCACATAATTTTTACTTCTGCCAGCAGTGGATAACCAGCTTTCATTGGCACACCATACACAAGCGAGGACCTCAAGGGACTATTTCTGTGACTGAATAGCTGTGGTATTGGGCTACCAGTCTATGTACTTCACGTTCGCTTCTTCTGTACTTCCAAAGATTGCAATGCAACCATTTTAGCTCTTTCCTGGCCTCACTTGTGACTTATATGGAAATGCCTCCCTGAACATACACCTCTGTTTGCTTGACTTTAATAAAAACTACATGACTCGATGCCCTCCTTCATCTCCCACCTTAAAGTCTCAAACTTGCATCTGCCTCATTACCTTTAGAGTCAAAAGGGCAGCCAGCAGGATAAATTCATCAATTCAGAGCTACCTCTGCCTTTCTGTATCTCAAGGTCAGTGCAGCCAGGGGATGAACCAGTGCTTTTAACATGGCAGTGCCCATGAGCAGAGGTGTGGCGGTGCTGGCCTGGGCTGCTGGTACCATCCTACCCCACAGGGATCCAGGTCCAGCAAAGCTGAAACTAAATGCTGTGCATTCGGGAGTTAATTTCGTGGTCAAAGACAACAGGAAGAGAGAGCAGACTTCTTCTTGAGGAGCTCAAACACAAGGTTAAAGGTTTCACTAAGAAACAAAAGCGCAAAGCCGTTTCCTTTTACCCCAGACTCCAGGGAGCTGTTGCCATCAGCTGAGCTCGGATCAGAGCGGCGTCTCTAGGCTGCTTTCAGGTTTGCCTTTCCCTTCCGGAGCTGCTTCCCAGACTGTATTCCCAGCACAGGTACAGCAGGGCAGGGCTGAGCAAACGAACGCCTGGCACCCAGCAAGCTCACTGCCGTGGGGTGGATTCTCCTCCCAGTCCAAAGGGAAACCAGCACACTTCAGCAGCATATCTATAAACTAAAAAAAAAAAACCAAACAGATTGTTGAAGAACAGTTTACCTGAACTTCTTGGTTTTAATGGGTAAGTGCTGAGTGGACCCAGCAGTTTGTGGGATATTGAATAAATTATTTCAATTACTGGTTAATGACACGTTTACATTTGGATAATGCATTATAGGAGTTCCAAGCATTTGGCAGACTTGAATTAATGCAATTCTGCAAGTTCTCTGTAATAAAAATCATCTCCTTTCCACAAAAGTAGTGCTGCCATCAATTCCAGGAATTCAAAAACTGTAATTCAGGCCCCAAAATGCCATGATAGGTTTAAAAAGGTCTTAATAAGAGCAGCAACATGAATTAATGTCTTTATTCACCTTTTGCTGTGTGACTCATAAGGTTTCTTTATAGTTATGAAGATTAGAGTTTTTTTGGACAAAAGGAAACTTCTCATGTGTTCATAGAATTGTAGAAGCTGTCAAATGAAGAAATAAGGTTGTTTCAACACAGCGTGCTGAGAAAACAAAAATATAACTTTATCTGAACTTTCTATGTATTTTTCAAATGAATTACTCTGCTGTTTGGAACTGCAGAGATATTTAGCTCCTATCTTTAACTAATCTGAAGAGGTTGTTACCAGTCTAAGGACTTTGAGTTATGTTCATGAAACAGTAGTGCTGTTAGTAAATTTTTATGAATGACTTTCGCTGGAAAGTTAAAGAGCACAATGAGCAGATAATGTAGAAAGAGAAGCAATATGTGTTCAATGCTTTTGATGTTCATGCTATCTACTGTGACAAGATCACAGAGAGGAGAGATGGGATGAGGACAGGATGTTGTTCTTTCTGGTAGCTGGTTGGTTTTTTTAAGAAAACTGGAGAGGTTTTTTTGGTTCTTTGTTGACCAAACCAGCTACATTCATATTTATTTTGGAAACAGTTTAATTTTTAGTTCAGTCTTTAGATTTCTGCCTTTGATAGGTTTTTGCTGAATTTATCTTAGCTTCAATCTATTTGCATCTTTCGGTTACTGTGCTGCTTTACTTCTGCGAAAGCATCTAATACTTTTTTTCACTTCTCACATTCAGAAACCAGAAAGGCCAGTCTGGAGGTGTGTCCATCACTTTTGCTGTGCCAGAGGGATGGTGTTCTCATTAAGCCTCAGCTGCTTTAAATGCAAACTTGGACGTCTTTTGTCCAAGTCAACTTCATTTACAGCACCGTGCAGTGCTTTGCACCGTACTGATTGAGAAATCTGGAGATGTTCCGTCTACTCTGCTGCAAAGCCAGCAACTTCCACTGGAGCGGGCAGCAAAGGAGGAATAATTTCTAACAATGCAATAGCATTGGCTAACTGCAAGGTCACTTCTGTCAGACATTGACACTTTTATTAATTCTTTCTTAAATGGTAGTTTTATTTTAAAAGTCTTTTTTCACTAAGAATTGAATTTTCTTTCCTCAGAAAATGCAAATCAGGTTATTTTACTCACACCCACTAAGACCATTTTGGTTCCAGTAACATCGTAACTCAAAAAGAAGGAAACACAAGTCTACTATTGCATTTGATATTCTGGTTATTTTTAAAAGCAGGCATGAGAGAAGTAGCAGGTTTTGACAGTGGTATAGCATTTCAGGTAAAAAGAAAAGCTTCACTAGTGCGTATATAGTTTGACTGTAACAGGATCTTTGCCGTTAATTCCTACAAAGTACTAATTACTCTTAAAAATGGTAACTTTATGCCACTGCAAGTTTTTACTAAATTAAACTTGGTGAGCATGACAGAAGCAAATTTATTTGCCTTATTTTGTTTTTGTTCTTTATTTTTGGCTCCTTGTGGAATCCAGTTTTAAATACGCCACATTTGCAGACTTTCTGCTACACTTTAAGAATGAATGTCAGTTTTGATGGGTTTAGGTTTGTTTTTCTTTGCTTTTAATATCTAGCTACTATGGAAGTTATGTGTGTGTATTTTTATGTAGATATTTTCTAGGTTACTTGCAGAAAGGAAAGCAGTTCGTTGAATAAGCGCAAGTGTTTGACATAGAGATTCTGCAACAGACACATGGAAAAGCATGTTTCATATATGTTAAATAAGTTCTATTTAAAGAGCGTGCCATTATTGTCAATTAAAAAATAAAGATTTTATTTATATAGCATATAAATGCATGTTCTCAATTTATTTGTAAACATTAGTCCTTTATCTCTTATATGGTTAGTATAAACACTTTACTTTGTATCTTTAGCACAATTCCATGTATCTGTAGCACTGATCTAAATTTTTGTTACTCGTTTTTATCCAGCCTAAAAAAAACCCACTTAGCAAAGATTTTATCAGAGGTCTCCCAGAAATATATTTTCATGCCATTGGGGATTTCCATTGGTGTCCTTCTGTATTTAGACAACAGTGACTATTGTGTGAGGATCTACACAAGATGCAGATTATGACTGCAATCAAGACTGGCTTTTATGGTCGTTTCTACTGATTGTTGAAAGCTGGAGTTCAGTCAGTCGCTGGGGAAGTTCTCTTAGCTGGTGCTAAGAAGCATGTGGCTGTTTTTTTGTTGGAAGACTACGGCTATTTAAGAGGAAGAACAAAGTTTCAGGATGAATGATGATTACATTATTTCTTAAGAAATAGAATTTAGTTCTGAGGACGAGAGCTGTGATCACCCTTGGTGCCCCCAGGAGGGCTTCCAGGAGGAACATGTGGGACCAGCCACAGTGGTGACAACCAGGGGACAGCTGTTGCCCACAGGAGCCAGCACGGCTGAGCTAAGCAGGCATCTGGCACAGAGCAAGCCTGCTCTCCCCTTCATCGGCTGCTGCTGTCTCAACACTTCTGAGTGGAATACGGGCCCTGTGCACCGCTACTGATTCAAATAATAATTTGTCTCACTCCTGTGTTGCCTTACTATCCTTATAGGCAGAAAGGAAACTTTCTGGCTGGCTGTTATGGTTCCAAGCCACATCCAACTCTCACTTGCACCCACTTTGAATGGGAAGACTTACAAGAGGAAGGCAAGAAAAAGGAAAAAAACAAAAGGAAGAAAAGAAAACACAGCGTTCTCAAGGGCCTTAATTATAGTGGCTGGGAAGAATTCAAAGCCAACATGTCACTAGCTCACTCCTTCATTTTTCTTTCCAAACAGAAACTCATACTTCTTGTACACCCTTCAAGGTCCTTGCTTGCTTGCCAGTTTGACAAGGAGTCTGTAGTCATTACTTGCACATGCCTCATTTGCTGAGTAGCCATGGACTGGCCGGGGTCAGCTCCAGCTAGCCATTGGAGCCTAGGGGCTGTCATCAGACCAGCTAGATGGTAGCCAGGCAGCTGGGCAGCACCTCTGGACACACGTTTCTTGCTGCAAAGTCTTGTTACAAAACAATGAAGATGATAACAGCGAGAGAAGCCATATGAATTGAGCAGCATTACTGCTACTTACGCAGCCAGGACAGCAGGACCTCAGCAGGCAGAACAGGGGAACAGCAGTACATGGTCTTCTAGGGGCCTTTCAGAGGTGCTGTGCAGGAAGGCTTCAGCTATGCTAAAATCCTTGCAAATCTATGAGAGTCACATTAGAAACACTGTGTTTTTTTCAAATTTAGATTTAAAGTAGTTGCGTTTTCTTTAGCTAGACTATTACTTATGATAGAATTTAGCATATGCGTCAATAGCTGACTATGGTCTTCTATTTCTGTAAATGTGGTTAATATTTCTGTAACCGCTTTAGGTACACATTGTATGCAGACAAAAATGTGGCTTCTAGACATGCAATTCTTAATCTTGTAGCTCAAAGTCAAAATCTCAACACTATATAACTATGTATCTTACATAGGTTAGACTGCCATCATGCTAAACTCTTTTTTAAATTAGTGAGAGCGGAGTTTGTTGCTTTACTTGTATTTCAGTAAACTCTGGAAAAAACTGTGCCAAGGGTAGCCAGAATCACTGCAGTAAATGCACAATGGCAGAGCCTGTGCAGTGTCTGAGGCTACAGTTCTACAGAAGGGCTTCCTCTACCATCTAGTATTCATCAGTCTAGATCTTTGTAACCAAAATCTTCTGACTCCCACAGCAGGACCAGGAACAAGCAGTTTTCCCCTCAAAGTTGCCACTCTGGAAACCAGAACTGTCACTGGTAGCTTGTACATGAGCAGCCTTGCAGCAAGTGCCCTCCACCAGGGATGCGGGTGTTCTGCATGGTCCCTATGGTACTCATAGCAAATCCTTTCTTCCAGAGCCAAGTATTTAAATCCTTTTATGGCTCTAAAGCACTCTGGTCATTTTTCTCTTCTATTTAAATAAAAGTGCTCAATCACTATGCTGATGAAATGCTGCAGGTAGGAACTATTAAAATAGTGGCCTTCAGATGTGGAGCTGGACCATGGGCAAGGTTTGCCTGGACCTATCCCAGCTGGCAGGCCTGTAAATCCTCAGCTTCCTCATGGCAAAGCCCATGTTTCTTATCATCCTCAGGTCCCTGGGGAGCAGATGCACTGTGCTGTGCATGGAGGCTGGCAGGGCTGGAGGTCATCTACCTCTTTCTGAGGAACAGACCTCCTAAGAAGTAGCAAGCAGCATCAAGTCCTGCATGGGCATTCAAAATGACAATTTTAACCACCTACGGTAGAGAAGGAGGCAGTACTGCTCTCAACATGCAGAGGGTAAACTGAGATACATGTTTGTTAACTAGCCCAGCTATAACAGGATGTGAAGTCAAGGAAGGATTCAGGAATAAAATTAAGATGTGATCCTTAACCCAGAGGTGGCTGTAAGTTCAGAGAGGCCTCTCTCCAACTAAATTCTATGAATGATAATACTCTTTCAGAGCAAATGTGAGTCAACTAGTGGATCTACATGCTATTTCATGGCTTGTAGCCATTTTTAATGGGTTTTGGTAATGTGGACAGCAAGTTATGGAAGAGGTTGCCTGTACAAACCAAACGGAAAATTATACTTGCACAACAATTTAATTTTTCTCCATCCAACAACCTCCAGCTCTAAGCAGTTTAGAGAAAAGTCTGTTCTTAGTCTCAGCACAATATCTTGTTTCAGTGTGTGCCGAAGTGCAGAACATTTCCGGGCTCCACCCACCAGAGATAAGAGCACACCTTAAAGAAAGGATCAGATGGACCAGATGAAACCATGACGTATTCCCTTTTCATATGGGAGAATGACATAACTTCTTACTCACAAAAAAACCCAACAGATCCCTTTTTGGTACTTAATTCTTTCTTGATTCAATAGAAAGGGCACTGTCTAGTCCTTGAAGTGCCACTAGTGTGAGTAACGTCAACTGGACTACTTGCTTGAGCAAACATCTGCAAACAGTAGCTGCAGGCGTCCCTTTTCCTGTTCACTGTATGGTGCAACCCTGAGGACTGGCAGGGTTGCCAGAGCTGCCCTTTACCAACTAGTCACCTCTTTTCAGGTTCCCATATAAGATTTTTATCTGCAAGACGATAATCCGTATGAAGGAAATTTTTTTCCACTCAGAATATAGAGGTTGTATCCTGCAACCAAACATAAGTATCTAAATCCCTAATTAGGACAAGAGCTGTGCAGTACAAATTGTATGGTCGTTTTGAAGTTAATGCATGAAAGAGATGTTCAGTGCATTTAAATGGAGCATAGTTTCCATAAAAACTGTTTTTAATGATGAAGGATCTCATAAAACCAAGTGAGTGGGAAAGAAGACAGCAGGTGACCAGTCAACGTTTACTGTAGTCAGAAATCGGTGTGTAATGGCAGCCAAATATGCCAACAAATGGGGGACAGAATGAAAGTTTTGTTTTATCACTCTCTAAAACCTCGCACCTTGAGTAGTATGTGCTGCAGCCTCTGCCTCTCAGGTAGGAGAGTGTTAGAGAAGGAACAGAGAAAGGCAACAAACACAGTTAAGCGGTTGGAGCAGCCACCTTGGGGGAAGCACTAAATGGTTTGGGACTTTTCGGTGTGGAGAGAAGGTGGCTGAGGGCAAAATGACTGATAATTTCAGTTTCACAAAGCTAGTGGAGAAAGTGAGTGAAAAGCTACTGTTTATAAGGTCTCGTAGGTGATATCCCTAAATAGCATCTCCTGTTGCCACTTTGCTTCCCCCTCTCAGAGACCGTACGGGGCTGGAAGCACCACTGGCCCAAAGCAGTAGGGCATTTCTTCTCACTGGGTTCTTAGATTCCTTTTTGATAATTCTCCAGGAGCAGTCTGAAGTCCATAAACCAAAGAATATCAATTTGCTTTGTCAAAAATGTCAGAGGACGGATTTCTGTATGGGTAGAGCACTTACCTGGGGCATGAGGGAGGCATATTTTTTTCACCACCTCCCTAACACCCAGGCTTATTTACTGGAAGCTGTTTCCCCACTTTCCCTCTCAACAGCCTAAGGGCTACCTGGGACATGGACAGGAGCTCAGCATGCTCCTGCCAAAGTGTTTTTGCATTTATTGATGTATTGTGTCAATAGAGATGCACTGGTCAGCTTCCTTCCCAGGGCTTCATCAGCTGGGCACAACATCCCAGCCACAGCACACTGGAAGCCCACGTACCACGGGATTGTAAGCATATCCTGGTGGGGCTGGGTGGCTCCCAAGCACAACTGCAGGGAAAAAGCCTGCCACGGGTGCTAAGGGAGCATCCCAGCCCCGGTGGCTTACTTCTGAATGGAACAAGTCAAGGGGGGAGTAAATGCAGCAATTAATGCCAAAAGATTGCACCAAGGGAAGAAGGAAAATCTTAAAGCACAGAAGACTGAAAATATAGCTAAAAAGTGACTACAATGATATTACAGTAGCAAAGCTTGAGCACATCCATCTAGGCATCATTCAGTGATTCAAAAGTATTTAGAGAGGAAATACGTCCTGAGCACCTTCAGAGGAAAGCTGTGAACGAGAGAAATGTGGACACTCTTGTGAAAGCCACAGGTAGACACAGAAATAACATGCTGGCCATGTAAAAATTGTTGTGAGGTCAGTTCTGACTTGAGTGGATGTTAAGCCATTAAGCAATTCAGGGAAACCCATGCAGAGTCAGAAGAGAGGGGGTGCAAATCTCAGCAGAGCTGGAGGTCCTTCCTCCAGAGGGGCAGTCACTGTGCTCCCCCTGCACGAAAATGCTGCTCTGAAATTTGATGTTTTCTTGATGTCAGAGCACTTGCACAAACTCGCTGCTCAACCCAGAAGTCATAAATACAAAGACATGACTACAACTTAGGAAATAATATGATTTTAAAATTACTTAGGCTGTAAGTTTCAAAACCCAGAGGAAGTGTGTTACACTAATCAGTTTCTTAGCAAATTATTAACCAGGTGATGAAACAGTGCTGGGCTGCAAAGGGAGGCACACAGGACTAGTGTGCTCTCACGTGGGGGTGCGTTGTCCTCGCTGTCCAAGAGGAGGGAACCTGTTGCAGCAAGATTGCTAAAATCACCAGTATTTAGTACATTCAATTTCAGTGTCTCTAGGCAAAAAGCCACTGCTTTGATGATCTTACCTATGTGATCACAGAGGATAAATAGAGAAATATTGCAAGCCCCTGTGTGAGGTGGTCACTGAGAGAGGAGGTCCTGCTCGCCCCGGTGCCTGTAGATTTCTGGAGTGAGAGGACCACGAGGAGGGGACAGGTGGGGGTTGTGTGTCAGGCTGCATGCTAACACGTCATGCATCCACTGGTCATGGCAGATGCTGAGACTCACCCTATTTCCTGCAACCCTCCGATGTTGGCTCCCTACACCTGTTAGTCACTGGCCCATGGTCTCTTCTGGAAGCAACGGCAGGAATGAGGCTACTCCACAGCCTTCCTGGAGCATAGTGAAGAGCATAACATAGTTGTGTACCCTTTTTTAACTGGAAGTGGCAACATTTAGAGACCTAGATGTCACTATGTAAGTCCCCCATGGAGCCTGCCACATTTAAAAGTGCTGGTGGAGTATGACCAGCAATGAGAGATTTAGCATAATTTTGACACAGGATGCCACAGGTGCCTTGAGTGCTACCACACACTTAGTATTGCATGGGTCCTACAAGTGGACAAGCACCAAAGAAACCACGTTTTTTCCTTCCCGGTGGGTCCTGTGCTACCTCACTGAACCAGAACTGGCTGGGACTGCAGGCAAGGTGGACAATTTTCATTGAATATTATTTTGTGCATCTGGAAGCCACATCTGTTAAACACCAGCGGTGTGCTGAACAACACCACACACAGCCCACAGCATTTGCCCTGACTGAGCAACTCTCTCTAATGAATCCAGAAAAGAGAGTCAGAGGAGGACCAACCCCACAGTTCTCACCGGCTTTTGTCTCCTGAGTTTGTGGGGCAGACACGGGAATGATTTCTGCAATGCGTTCAGCTCTACAGTCTTCAGAGGCATTGCAAGTAATGAGTTGCAGGGGTCACTTTTGGAGACTCAAGAATTCATTAGTCCAGGGATCTTGCCAGTAAAATATCATTAGCACTCCTTAGCACCTCCTCTCTTCTCTGGGTGCCACAGCTTTCTCTAAAAAGCCTTCCCAGAGAGAAAAAAGAGCTGTAGCTGATCGTAGAGGCAATACTCCACAGAAGTCAACTGCTGCCTTCCTCTGCTGCAGCCCTCTGTAGGTCACATTATCATCACCGTGGCTGCTGCCGTCAGGAGCCCTTTCTGCTGTGTATATCTGCACTTCAAACAGCCCAAGAGAGATAACTCTGTTCCATGGTCTTTAAAGCTTTCCAAGGGGTTAATGCTGAAAGACTTGTATATGTGAGGGTTAAACACACAGTACATCCATTGTTTTTATTGGAAATATCTTTTACTCGACTAAATTTTATCAATAATTCTCCCAAGTCCAAAAGTACGTAGCACCCTACAAATCCACATAGTGCCTTAATAATGAATAATTCCTTAGTGTAGTTTTGTCCCAAAGCATAAGTAAACCTTTCTTTTTGCAGTTAATCTGTCATGATTAAATTAATTAAAGCTGGACGTGCTCCTTAATTCCTCTTGCTGATCTGCTCTATCTTCCTAAAAAGAGCTTTTTATAACAGCTATTACTCTATAATTGGCATTTTGTGTGTTCTTAGACGTCTTTCTTTTTTATTTTTTTTTTCTGTATTTATTTTATTTTATTTGGACTCTGTGAGTTTTGCCATTTTGGCCTTGGTGTGCTTACTGCTGTGACTCACGTATTCCACAGCTACTGCCAGATCTCTGAGGCCGACATCGTAATTATCACATTAGGATCTGTCATTGTAGCCCTGACTTAATAAATATCCAGAGCAGTGATTAGAATCGCTGATTGATCCGTTCCATGGTTTTGGACACTCACATCTGAGACAAACAGAGGGACTGAAGATATTAAGGGTTTGAAATGTCAGCATTCCAGACCAAATAAGTATTAATTAGTCATTCCAGGTACACTAGCTGTTATATATAGTAAGTATTTCTGTATTTGATAATCTGGTGATGATCAGATAAAACCGTGACTCAGATTACTCTCATAAGCTGCAGAAGAAAGTCCCAGACCTTCCTCCATGCCTATAACTCGCTGGAGCCATGCAGCACACAGCAGATGGCTGGGGTCCCTTCCAGATGAAACTCATGGTGCCCTTCAGAAGTGCAACTCAGGCATTGTAGTCCGGTGGGCATCTGGTCCATGGGACCAGGCTAGACCTGGTCCAAAGCAAGAAAGGCCCTGAAACATGCAGTGTGTGGATCCTCAGCACCAGCTGTCTCACTCCATATCTAGAGGTTGGACCGTAACACACCCCAACAGTGCCTGAGCAAACTGAAGCAACAGCTCCGTGGAGGGGATGTTGGTGGTTCTTCACCCCACAGCTTCCTCCATGCTCTCCCTGAAAACTCAGGGCAAGGCAAGAGCCTGCAGGGCAGACCAAGAGGGCCAGCGGGAGATTGACTGGGACATGCAGAGGTTGAGGCAGCTCTTTAAACTGTTTCGGTCCAAAGGCAGTGCAGTGCTATTCAGAGGGACCAGGCCTGGTCCCGCAGCAACCCTAGAAGACAGATTTCAGTGATGTCTGTTCCCCACCCCAGGAAAAATGTGGTGATACAGCATGCTGTGCATGACCACCACACAGTTCTTTGTGGCAGCTTGTAGCAGCTCTCAGGAATGGGCCTACCACATTGGGGTTTTTTTCTTTA
>NW_009650064.1:6682418-6777866 GCF_000708025.1 Charadrius vociferus | reverse complement strand
ACAACTGAGGGCATGAAACCTTACTAGGTAACTCCAAATGTTAATTACCCCATCTATGCATCCAGTGGTGCTGTGAACATGGATGGCTGTTACCCTTAAAGGCTGTATGATCAACATGGACATTTTATATTGCTTCAAAACCTGCTTGGTTTAGATTTTTTGGATCCATAGCTTGACAGATACAGAACAAACCAAGGAAATGTGCTGGTCGTGTTCACCTATACTTGCAGTTCTCAAAAATAATCGTAAAAATGTGTTTAATTTGTGTGATTTTTTTTCCATTCTTGAATGGGGGAAAGGTTATGAGAGTTTAAAGTTCTGAAAACTAGTATCAGAGTGAATATCACTCTCTAGACTGTTCTGGGTCAACCTTAAGTTGCATGCTGACAACTCAAAAGCATTCATTCAAAATCCAGTGACAGGGATCTTGTCTGTGCTCTATTCAAAATGTTTTCTGTTCTTGCCAGCAGTTTATTCTAGATGAGAATTTCCCTTCCAGGGAGATCTGAATACTGCACAAGCACAGAGTCATCCTGCAACATGATCTATCTGGACTTTAGTAAAGCCTTAGACACCGTTTCGCACAGAGTTCTCCTGGAGAAACTGGCTGCTCATGGCTAGGATGGGCATACACTTTGCTGGGTAAAAAACTGGCTGGAAGGCTGGGCCCAGAGAGTGGTGGTGAACAGAGTTAATTCCAGGTGGCAGCCGGTCACAAGTGGTGTCCCCCAGCGCCCAGTACTGTGGCCAGTCCTGTTTAACATCTTTATCAATGATCCGGATGAGAGGATCGAGTGCACCCTCAGTAAGTTTGCAGATGACACTGACCTGGGTGGAAGTGCTGATCTGCCTGAGGGTAGGGAGGCTCTGCAGAGGGATTTAGACAGACTAAATCGATGGGCCAAGGCAAACTGTATGAGTTTCAATAAGGCCAAATGCTGGGTCTTACACTTTGGCCACAACAACCCTCACCAACACTACAGGCTTGGGGAAGAGTGGCTGGAAGGCTGCTCAGCAGAGAGGAACCTGGGGGTGTTGGTTGATAGCCAGCTGAACATGAGTCAGTAGTGTGCCCAGGTGGCCAAAAAGGCCAACGGCATCCTGGCCTGTATCAGGAATAGTGGCTGGACCATGTCCAGAGAAGGGCAACGAAGCTGGTGAGGGGTCTGGACCGCAAGTCCTATGAGGAGCAGCTGAGGGAACTGGGGTGGTTTAGCCTGGAGAAAAAGGGGCTGAGGGGAGACCTTATCGCTCTCTACAACTACCTGAAAGGAGGTTGCAGAGAGGTGGGAGTCAACCTGTTCTGTCAAGTAACAGGTGACAGAACAAGAGGAAATGGCTTCAAGTTATGCTAAGGGAAGTTTAGATTGGATATTAGGAAGAATTTCTTTACTGAAAGGGTCATGAGGCATTGGAACACATTACCCAGGGCAGTGGTGGAGTCCCCATCCCTGGAGGTATTTAAGGGTCATGTAGATATAGTGCTTAGGGACATGGTTTAGTGGTGGGCTTGTGAGTGTTAGGTTAGTGATTGGACCAGATGATCTTATGGATCTTTTCCAATCTAGGAGATTCTGTGATTCTGTGATACTTTACCCCTAGAGAACTGCTAAAAATCCCCTCAACAGAGGCAGTTTTGGGCAAACACTCAGCAAGCTCGCTCCTTTCCAGAGCATGTGGTGCATGAAAGCTGCGCAGCCCAAGATGGGGAACCCAGTTCTCACCTTTTTAGTGTCACATTTTGTTGCCTTCATCATCAAGGAAGATGAGCTGCCAGGCTGGAGATTTGGCTTTTCTGAGCCATCTGCAGGCAAAATGTAACAACTGTACCTCTACCTTGAACTCTGCAGTGTGCCCACAAAAAACAGGAGAAAAAAACTACAATTATGCCCAAAATGTAGGATCATAGAATGGTCGAGGTTGGAAGGGACCTTGAAGATCACACCCCCTGCCATGGGCAGGGACACCTCCCACTAGACCAGGTTGCTCAAAGCCCCATCCAGCCTGGCCTTGAACACCTCCAGGGACAGAACTTCCACAGCTTCTCTGGGCTATCTGTTCCAGTGCCTTACCACAGTGAAAAATTTCTTCCTAATATGTAGTCTAAATCTGCCCTCTTCCAGTTTGAAGCCATTCCCCCTCATCCTATCACTACATGCCCTTGTAAAAAGTCTCTCCCCAGCTTTCCTGTAGGCCACCTTTGGGTACTGAAAGGCTGCAATAAGGTCTCCCCGAAGCCTTCTCTTCTCCAGGCTGAACAACCCCAACTCTCTCAGCCTCTCCTCATAGGAGGCCACCAGAAAGCAGGCCACCAGCCTGCTTTCTGTCCCTGAATGCAGCATTTCACTTCTTTTCTTCTCCAAAATTGGGGTAAGGGTATTCATCTACATTTCTAAAGTGTTTTCAGGCTAAGGGCCAAATACCTTTTTTAAGAATGATTTTTTTTTATTTCTGTCACCACAACCACATTTACACATGAGGGATACTGTACACTCATAGCTTTGAGGCTCCGAGTGAGCCTCAAAGCATTCTTGCTTTGTGATCCTAGGTTGCTAAGTAGCCCATATTCAGAGACGTAAGGAATCCTCACTGTACTTGTCATGTAGCAATCTTGTCCAGCATTCAAAAGTATTTTCTCAACTTGAAAAAATTCTTAGGGATTTCCCACTGAGGCTCAAAGGCAGTCATATATTTTATTTATTTTATTACAAGGCATGTAAGTAAAAACTTGCATATCTGAAAAAAGATATTAGATAGAAAACAGTAATAAAATTAACATTATTCTCTTAAGAAACTTGGTAATAAATACATTTCCCCTCAACATTAAAATGTTTGTTACTTTGCACAACAATAAATACAGCTTAGCTCTGGCATAGAGAAAGGCCAAGGCTGGATACAAGAAGTCCATGTGGTGTCTTAAAAAAAGCTCAGGTGATTTATAAAGGTTTGGCATCTTGCACTTGATGCACTTTGATACAACTTGCACTTTAATTTTAATTTTACTATGATTCTTAAACAGTCCCATAATATGAAAATATGAGAGGAAAATTTGCTTGATTATAGGTTTTTTCCTTTAAATATTTTCAAAGTAAGAGATGTGTAAACTCATTAAAACCAATCATTGAAATAAAATTTTAAAAAAGTGTCTTGGTGGCTATTCTACAAAAACGCAGATTTTTCAGCTGTGGGTGCTCAAGCCTGACCAGCCAACTGGCAAGGGACCATTCCCCAGTCTGTTCATCAATTCTTGACAGTTTTAAAAAAGAAATAATAATAACAAGGAGAAAGAATAAAGAGTGTAGTATTCATTTCCCAAGTCATGACAGTTTGAGGTTCTTACACTATTATCCGAAGGTGAGAGGAAAAACAAGAGGTATATTCCAGAACACTTCCCAGCTTAACTTTGGGCCATTCTGGACTATACTTTTCTTTTAAAACTACCAACAAAAAAAAAAAAGAAAGAGAGATATTTCCATGCACTGTGCTGTTCTTATGCCAGCACGTATCATCACAATCACAACTGTGAACCTAAGTCACTTTGATAGCCCAATCTAATATAGATTGATTGATTGTCCCACGACATAGTTAGACAATGTCCACAAAATGCCACAAGCTCTGGCAGAGTCCAGCGTTCTTAAAGTACCGATAAGTCATGGCAAGACTTGGACTTGAGTTTGAAGGCCATGTTCTTGTTGTTCTTGGCAACTATTTTGCCCCAAAACCTCCTGGCTTTTTTCGGGATGCTCTCTCTCCGTTTCTGGTATGCCAGCCGCTTCTCGTTCTTTTCCTTGCTGTCCCTCCGGAGCCGGACTTGCCGCACGATGCCTTCAAACAGCTCTTTCACGTTGTGCTGCACAGCTGCTGATGTCTCGATGAACTTGCAGTCAAACACGACGGCGCAAGCTCGTCCCTCTGCAAAATTGCAAGGTGGACATGTCATGGGGCATCATGAGCAGGGGGGAAGAAAAGTGGCCTCAGGCTACCACGTTCTGGGGAGCCAGCACCACCGGGGGAGTTCCTCAAGCCTAATATAGGCACGGATAAGTCCTTAATCACCCGATGCCGCCTGCTAGCCTATGATTCATCTGCTCTGTGTCACACTCCCTGCCCAACGAGGGGGGGAAGCCCAGTCCCTGCCATCGGCTGTGAACGGAGCTGAGGCTGACCGACTCACAATGAGGCAACGAAGGCTGAGAGGTCAGCCATGACTCAAAACCACCTGGTCATCTTACGTGTAGACTCCCTCAAGTCGCATTAAAGGCTGATGACAGCACCCTCCATGCACACAGCACAGCTGTTGTTCCCACAGGAGGCAGAGCCCATCCTCCTCTGAGGGTCATGGGTGTAAACCAGGGTCTTGGGACAGTAGCAGCTTTGGTGTGAACAGACACATGTTCAAAACCCTTAAATAAAGGCAGAACTATGCCTATGGCTTCAGAGGTACATCTGAAATCATAGTTCTTATCCTTAATTACATGAACCTAAGCTAAAACTTGACAGCTGTCTTTCACACACAAGCCAATTTATTCTGTCTTCTGGCTTGCTGTGAACTCATCACCAAGATGACTAAAATGACATGAATGCACCAGCCAACTTTCAAAAGATTTTTCAGCACTTCAACTGGGGCAACTGTGACAGGGGCCAGAGGAGCCACGCACATCCCCAGTGGAAAAAAACATCTAGATCAACTGGGAAATATAAGAGAAGAATGGCAGCAGAATGAAGAAAATGTGGAGTGGAGGAACACACGTTTCTGATGGGCCAAGATGAGATCATCTAATGCATTGCTGCATGTTATGTTGCGTCACCTAAACCTGAGGGAAAACTCTCCAAGAAGAGATATTACTGACTGCAGACCTTGGGAGCCGGCAGCAGCTTTCCCAGCAGTCTCTCTATTCCTATTTATGGGCTTAGGGCTCCCCGAGCTTTAGGAGAGTGGCACAGGTTGGTTATTCTTTTGTATGCAGCAGTGAGGGCTGTTTCAGCATCCCAAAGCAAGGCAGCAAGGAGACCTCTCCTGAAAGGTGCACAGTTCCTGCCCAGACTACAAAGGGTGAGAGGGAATTTTAAGTCATAAGGAAGGACAGAGAACTGGTTAAAAGAAGAGATAATCTTCGGCGGCTGAATAAAGGGTGCTAAACATGTTATGCATAAGCACATATTGGAAGCCCGAAGGGTTTCCAGCTGTCAGAGATATCACATACTACAGTGGCCTTGCACTAGGAGCTGGAGGGGAAGAAATTCAAGATGCCTTTATGATGGTACTTAACAAATTTAGGAAAGGGATTATCTGACATGTAACAGCATTACCAAGGGAGGCTTAAGGACCTGGCAGACCCCTCCCACTCCTCTGCCCTCTGTTCCAGCCCTCTGCTGTTTTATTGCTCTTTTATTGCCCAGTCCTGATCACAGTGTACTCCCTCAGCCAGAGCTCCCCATTTTGTTCCAAAGCTACTAGGTGACTCTTGATGTTTACCTCATTTTTATTCTCATCATTTTCCTTACCTGCCACTGAAACTTCACGGCACCTGACAAGGTCACTTTTGTTGCCAACCAAAATAATAGGGATGTCTTCTTTCTGGCGTGCCCTGCGGAGCTGTATTCTGAGTTCCGAGGCCTTCTCAAAGCTCGCTCGGTCAGTGATGGAGTAGACAATCAAATATGCGTCTCCCACTTGCATGCAGTGGTCTCGAATCCATTCTCCCTCACGCTGTTCAAATGAAGCGGTCAGACATCGTTATGCCCAGAGCAGATTTTACTTAGAAAGTATAACATTAGAGAATCCAAATACATTCCTGCGGTAACTGTAATGGGTACAGTTTGAATCACAGTTATACTAAAAGTAATTCCAATGCGGTGATGGTATGAATACTTCACCACAAAGGAGGGCAAAACTTGCCTCAAATAATTCATTGTGCTGGCTTTAGACTGGAATGAACATGATCTGGAAAATGGCTTGAAAGTTTTGTTTTATCATTAAAAAAATAAAGAAGGCTTGTGCTTCTCAGGCTCACACTGCAGAGCTGTCAGGCATGCTTGGCTTGGTGTGGGGTGGGGTTAATCCCATATTTTCCCTAATGTTGAAGTATGGAAAACATCTATTTTCTTTCCCAAAAGATACCTACTTTTGATATTAGCAGTCACTCATATGCACTTTTCTTTTGGCATTTAATTAAAACAAATTAAAGTACCTTATTATCCCACATGTCTAGCAGTATAATGGTTGCACTTTCCCCATCCACCATCAGAGTTCTTTCATATGTGTCTTCTGGAAAGAAAATCAGAAATGTTAGTAATATATTATTTTGTGGCATCATGTACATTACAAAAAAAAAAAAAAAAAGAAAGTAGTTGAATATGTATAATTTGTTCACAGTTCAAGTTATTGAGCCAAATTTAATGCTGGCTCACATTCAGTTCTTTCCCCATTTCCATCAGCACTGAACCTGCCCCCTGTTCATTACTGGTTGTCTTACTTTCCATGATATATGAAGGAGGCTGAAAGATCAGGAAACGAAATGTTCATTATTTTGGCTGATATTCTCTTTATCTTATGTGGGAGAGAGAAAATAGAACCAGTGGAAGAAATAACCAAATGCTGAACATTTGCCCCATGGGAGCAGCAGAGTCCAGCGAGGCTGAGTAATGGAAAATATTTGCTTTCGCTTTAGCAGGGACAGTTTACGGGTGAACAGTCACTGCTGCTGAGAGCAGTACAGCTAACGGGCTACCAAGCGATGAGGACAGGGCTTTGTGAGACAAGAGCTGGTGAGTTTTAGAGAGGCTGAGACTTCTGATGTGTCCTAGTTCTCTCCCATTTTGTGGCTTGCCACTCTATCTTTGATGTCAAAAAGCAAAGGAATCAACAAACCACAGAAGTTCAGTTATTTTGTACTGAGGCCACAAAAATTCATACCTAGATTATAAACGCCATGTGACAAAGTTCTGTTTAGATCTGGGGGAGCTGTTCCCACTCCTAACTTCTATCAACCCTTGCTGTGAAATCTCAGTCTAGCTTCTGCTTCAAATACTACTCTTCTTTCTTTCCCCCAAACCTGGGAACATTTGGATGAGCAATACAGGGTATGGACCCATCTCTAGTCTTGCGTTGCTGGTCAGTGAAAAATGCCAGGCTTTGGGCTTCTGAGCAAACCATCCCTCTCACTGCAGTGTTTAAGGGGTCTGTCCCAACCACGCTTGTAGGCAGACCTGTGTCTTAACCCTTGCCTCATAAAATTTCTGTTGGGCATTAATGGAGTGAACTTCCCCCTAAATTGTAATCAGAGCCTTTCCTTCAAGCCAGGAATCTACATCCATGCAAAGGAATGAGACCCAAATATTTCACATTTAAAATAAAATAAAGAAGAGGACAGGCTTGATGCAGCTTAAAATGAAAAAGGCAAAGCTACTCAAGAGGAGTAGTTTTGCTTTCAGGCCCAATAGCACGACACTTGTGTTCACAAGTTAGATTGATCTTACAATCAGTAGTAAAGCCAGTCCATAAAAGCAGTTGTATCCCCTCTGTGAGTTGGCTACCCTGAAACCATTCTCTCTTGTGATTAAAATTTCCAGTTTGCAAGCTAAAGTTTGGAGAATAGTTTCTTCAACTGACCAAGCATCTGTGCAGGAACAAGCTCCATATACACCAGAGGACAACACCCAGAGGATTGCTTCTCCCCTCTGTTGCACATGGAGAGGCTACAAATATGTAGTCACACTCCTCGAAAATATTATGCCCAAATGGTCATATGCAGCACTGATTTGCACCTTGGTCAATCCTAAGGAACTTCCATAGGATACAAAGCGCCCTAAAAGCGAGCAATTAGTTCATCTCATGCTTATTTCAAAGCTGACACTAAAAAAGGAGAGATATAACAACAGCGAGTTTTTCAGTGCCTCAGTAGAGCTGGCCTTGAAAAATCTGTCACTGCTACACTCCAAGCAATACTGCTGGGAGTGCGAATGAGAGAGGAAACCATACGGCTTTGCATGGAGGAGAAGAAAACTATCTGACTGGGGTGTGCAAAGCAGATCAGCTGCGTTTTCTGACTGCTTGCCCAAGTTCTAGTTCTTGCCCAACTCTAGTTCGCTGGCGTATCACTAGGAAACCTTTTATCAGAGATACTCCAGGCTGAGGAGCTGGTGGGATTACAGGAAAAGTCAGTGGTAGAAGCTGAAGACAAAGCACACCTGAATAACTGATTCAGAGCAACTGCACCGTGGGGAATGTCAAACACTCCAGAGGCACAAAGATCTGTGCCCCCAGTCTGTGACAGCAAGCAAGGAAAATGTGGCTCCAACCTTCCCAGTGCTGGGCTGTGTTAAACCCTGGGTAACACCTCTCCTAACTGGAGAGGTACAGACACCAAAAGCTCTCCTGCCTGTGCATCACTGAGGACTGGAAGAGATGCCCAGAAACTCCCTGTGCTTAGCGGTGGCACCGAGGGAGTGCAAGCAGGAGAGGGAAGGGGTACGGGAGAGACGAGGAGAGTCCTGCACACTGCGAGCAAAACCAGTCTGCAACTGCATGTCCTCTGAAGGTGACAGCATCTGTCTCCTTAGAGCCACAGTGGATTTCTGTTGCAGCACAACCCTTCCACATCTACACCTCACACACAATACAGCTCAGGGCTCGGTGCCACAGCTTCACCTTCTGCATGGAAGTGATCTTTAGGGTCACTTTGACCACTTTGCAATCCGAAAGAAAGCAGAGGAGGATAGCAAGGAGGAAGCATTAAAGAAGCACCTACAGCTTGTGCCTTTTCCCCATGTTTGGGCAATAGGAATTTTTCTACACTGCTGAAGGACTATTTTTTTTTTTTGTTTTTCTTCTCAGGGAACTCATGCTGGGCAAGGAAATACATTTTACTCAAACTCTGTACCGCCTACGCTGAAGTAATGCGTTTATACAGAAAGGCTGAGATGACTTCTAATGGCAAACATTTTGGAGCTGATTGAAGGACTCAGCAGTGGCTTTTTCTTTATATATTATGTCTGAGCATTTCATTCTCGTAGACCATGAGGACCTGCAGTTGTTTTCTCTCCCCCACAGAAAGCTGGAGTCAGCCCCATGGAGCCAGCGGCAACACAAATGTTGGACCAGCATGAAAGCTGAACCGGCCTCCTGTGTAGCATCATCACAGGCAGGAATAAGGCAGCTTCCAACAAGTATTTTGGCATGAAATAGCATGAGAATCCAAATTGTTCTCTTTCAGAGACTTTCAATCATTGTTGGTGAGTATCTTACTCATTTTATTTGCTTTCTTGTTCTCTTAAGAGAGATGCATGTGTTGAATTAGTTTTGATGATCAGACCCAAATATTTATTACCTCCATTTTTGATTAAATGACCTCTCTGATTTTCTGTGCCAATTACTACTGGCAGGACTGACTGCAAGCAAGCACAGACACCCTGGGGCATAACAACCTACCTCCCAGCACCTCACAGTCGCTGTCGATGCTGTCATGCACCCCCGCAAAGATGTTGGCTAACGAGGACTTGCCTACACCGTGCTCCCCGATCAGCACCACCCGGTAGCAATTGCTGCCGGACTCAGAGGAGATGACGGAGTCAGACGACTCCGAGGACCAGCTCCTTCTGTAGTATTCATCAGGACTGATGGTGTATCGCTTCTGCGGGTTGTATTCATTGGAGTCTTTCTGGACCAGCAGATTCTTTCCATCAGCAGGGATGCTCCATCGCTGCTGCTGCTGCTGCAGGCTGCTGTTGTGGGTGCGACGCATGGTAACGTTGTTGAGGGTCATTCTTTATCCTGGTGAGAAATAGGGAAATCACAGGGGTTACTCCCAAAGCATTTAGGAACACATTAATGCTCTCATTAACTTCAAGGCAGCACATCCTGCTCTTCTATAGGAATCTAGTATACGACAAAAGAAAAATGAGACTTTCTGCACTCTTTCAGAGTTGTAGTTGGTACACAAATAAATATTTCTAGTTAGTGAGTCAGAGGCTTTTTCCTAGGGATGATACCATCCTCACATGTTAAATCCTGTCTTTGTTTAGCCTTTACGAGTTCACAGCTGTGCTAGGTGCAGCCCAGCCCGGGAGAGGATGAGGCACTGCAGTGTCCCAGGAGGAAAAGAAAGGGGCAGTGTTCACCAGAGCTGTCTTATACGGGAGCTGCATCCCTGCTGAGAGGCAGCCTGTGGTACAGGCAGTACCTATGGGTACTGCTCCCCATCCTTTGTGCTTAACTGGGGGCAAACAGAGGCACCGGTCCCAGTTGCCTCCAACTCCCAGTGCAGCTGAGTGTACAGCATCTTTCACCTTGTCCCAGTTAAGTGCTGAAACTTTTGGGAAAGCAATAAGAATCACTCGCTGCATCCTTAGACAACCCTGGTATAAGAAAAGAACCATTCAAGCAAGTCTTGTTATGATGGGGTGGATTTGGGTCTTGTCTGCAGCCGGGAAAACAAAGAACGACTCTGCTTCAGGCAGTGGTTGGTAAGAGGGAGGACACAGGTCCAACAGCTTTTCTGAGGTGGTACAGGTTCTAGCCGCTACAAGAGGTAGCGCTGGGAAAAAAGCTCATAAATTTATAGATATTAAATCAACAACTTAATTTACTGCACAATCAGCTAGATAGGTTCACTCTTCTTATCTAAGCATGGCTTTTAATTACATTTTACTCAGCAAACTCTATTTTGCCTTGCTTGGAGGCAGAGGACAGTGATGTCATTCTCACGGGCCAAGAGCTACCATTTTTAGGAAAGTTACTTTGATGCATTCCAGTTCCCAAAGTGACAGTTATTTAGACATTTTGCTTTTTGCCATATATCTGATGTTTCTTGGCTCTTGTCTTCATATTAGTCAATAGGATAATTGTCCGTAAAAGGCACCCAACCATTTTCCAACCTGAATAATAGGTAGAAAACAAAAAAACGTACAGCAAAGCATCAAAACAACACGTACAAATTGCTATTCCTCTTCACATAAAACTGTCTGAAGACTTCTGTGAATAAAAGCACAGCAGGACATAGGACAAATATACAGCAAAAGCACACTCTAACTGAACTTATTACCACATACGCAATATTTTCTCTGTGATGCACAGTACTTAGGGGCAAAATGAGATCATTTGCATGGTCCTAGTCCCAGTAACTTTGTCAGTAAGAGATATATCTAAACTAGAAATCATGCACCAAGGCTGCTTCACGAACAAAATGAAATATTTACTGCGGTTGAATTTTAAAATGCATGTTTTCCTCGCAGTTTCCCCACTGAAAAAAACAGATGAGAAAAGCCAGCTCCAGTTCATCAAACAACGGAGCCCAACTCACAACCTGCAATAAACAGTCATTCACTAAACCATCACAAACACGAACATTTTACGATTTTGCCCCTAACAACTCATCATCCTTCATTAAACAAAGCCGAACGAGTCACACACGCTGCCTTCCAAATTCAAACCCTGTACTGCATTTAGCTGTCTGGGTCTCTAGCGTTTACAGTAAAAGACTGCATCCGAATCAACACTGCCTTACTTCTGCCGGACTCCTCCAGGCAGACGGGTCCTTTGCTCGCGCTGCCCTTCTCTCTCGACGGGCTGTGGTACGCTGAGCTGCTCGGCTGAAGTAAATCCTCTCCTGCTTTTAGGGCCGCCTCTTTAATTCTTTCTCAGCAAACCTGGTTTATATTAAGCCCATCTGATCAGAGACAGGGCTTTTCCGTGACGTGGTTGGCCTTTCCATACAACAGCCAGCCCCCAGCTGGGAGGAAGCAGACATGCAGAAGAGCAAAAACTTGCAAACAATCTCGAAAGACTTACTCAAAATCATATGATTGTCTTAATATTGCCAGTAAAATAAACACATTTGGTTCTTGCGTGATGAAAACAGGAAAGTGGAAAAAAACCAAAATAATACATGCCGTTTCACCTCACTCGGTTTTTCATTCAAATGTTAGCAAAGATAATGATGTTTAAAAAACTACATAAGTTTCATTAATGCATAAAATGCTGTACATGTATTATGTTGTCTGTCTGCAAAATGCACTTAACCCTCTGCTGGACAAAACATTTCTTTGGAATAAAATATCTGAATGTTATTTTGGAATTATCCTAAAATTAGGAATATTATTCTGTTGGGGTTTTTAAAAAAAATAAAATCTAATAAATACAATCCTGTTTTTCTCTGTCAGCCTCCAAGCAACTGCACCCAGTTTTCTGAACTTCATAATCAGCTCTCACTTCTGCTGCAACCCTTTACTAACAGGGGCTTGAAAAAACATCCAACTACAAATTCAGTGTTACTCCAGCTGGATGGTGGCAAAGATGCATCAGGACATACAAAGTCGGAGTAGCACAGTGCTGATTCTGTCTGCAGTTCATTAGGAAAAATGAATATATAGTGTACTTGCCACAAACACAGGGTCCACTCCTTAATTTTTTATAATCTCATAACTCATTGGCAGAGGAAATTTTGCCAGAAGGAAAGAAAATCCAAACCTGTAATGTGTTCCGCCGAATGACACTTCCAACAACATATGCAAAATATTTATTGATTAACAGATAAAGAATAATAAACTTTCACAGAACTACTCAGTAGGGGTACTACAAGTTATATAAAAGCGTATGGAAACTCTATATTCAGCCTTCAATTATCCAGATTCTGGATTAACTATGATGAGCTCAAAATCAAGCTCCTACAGATTTCCTTTATATTTACAGTCCCCTAGTTACTCTATCAGCCCCTGAGAACAACGGGTGACTAATTCTTATCCCACAAGTAGGAAGTCTGAACAATTTCGCTGCTGAGCAGGGGCAAGAATATGTTTTTTCCTGTGCCCATTCTTCTCAGTTATGGGCGAGCAAGCCTTTAACTGACAACACACCTTTATTAAAGGGAGTGGTGATATGCAGAAAACAATATTTATTGCTATGATTGCTGTCTAGCCCTTATTTCTCATTCCTCCACTATAAAATTGATTGGTTTTCCCCTGAAAAAACAGACCTTTACAAAATTCTTTGATTGAAATCTGCTTGCTTTGTTCCCCCTTTGGCTTTATTGCAATCCTGTGTCTTTCATGAGGATTTTCAGGGACCTCCTGAACCCATTCTCAAGTTCAAAGAGCCAAGAGCATTTCCCAAAATAATATGCACTCATTAACGTACATGGAAATTATTCCATGGAGAACTGGACAAAAATACGTCCTGATTTTCCTTCACCTGTGTTTCATTGCTTGGCAGCAGCTGAACTGGCCCCAAGTCCTGCATCTCCACCTCACCCCGTCCCTTACACAGCATGCTCCAAATCTCTGCTGCTGTGTGATAATCCCGATGTGCACACAGGGGCACGTCCCGCTGCGTAGGAGGTACAGAGCTGCTGTTAATGCTTACTGCACAAAATAAAACAACATCTCTGTCGGGGAAGGTTTATGTCATGGCCAGTGGTTTGCAACAAGGAGCACTTTGCTCTTTTGCTGTCGGCACACTCAGTCCCTCTTCTGATGTTGCTCCGGGTTTTTTTGCAACATGCTGGAAATCATGAAGGAGAGTGGGTGGCTGGAGTACTGTGTTCTGCACCTCGGGTTCACTGAGCTCTCTTTAAGTAGTCTGTAATTTGTCACTGCAAGTAAAAGAGCAAAATCTGTCCACCACGGGATTGGAGAGATTTATGGCCAGATTGATCTCAGCAGAACTGTAGGCTCTAATGTCTCACCCAAATGTTTAACGTATATCATAGTAGAAAGCATAGACAGCAGAAATAAACCAAAGTCAGAAAAGCCTTTATGTTTAGCTATGGTTAGTGTTAGATCAGGAATTGCTAGACATCATCTTCCTTATCCTCTTCATAAAATTCAAGGCAGACAAAGAAAGCACGGCTCTCCAGCGACCACACAATATATCTCTTCTATAAAGCCATCCATAAGGGTTGTCCTAACCGTGGCACGAAGTGATCGCACTTGGGAAACTTGTACGTGTGTTTGCCATTGTACTGTCTCTTCTGAGGCTATTTAAGTTTTCCAACTGGACAATTAACTCTCCAGACCCCATTCTGAACTACTTGTCCACCTCTGCATGATGAAGAGCTCTTGTTGCTCAGGGAATGCCTTCAGTACTCGTTAATTTCAATCACTGTATCTGTGGGGAAAACTTTTCCGTACTTATTTTAAAGCTGGAGAGAGGCGCAGGAGTTTCAGCCTCCTGGTACTTATTTACAAGGGAAAATAGCGGGTTGATCAATGAAACGTATGAACTGAGCCCTTCTCAGTAGGGCTGACTGTAGGCTTGGATTTCTAAATACAATCCCATAGACCGATGGAAGCTGATGCAGTCCTGGACAGCTCAGCCTTCTTGCACTCTTCGCTGGTCAACACTTTGGCAAGTCAAACTGCCCGAGACATGGGCACAAGAAGAGACAAACCACAAGGCCGGGTGCTGTCGTAACACATACGAGTGCTTGGGTGTTACTGCCTAGTACAACATTAAAACTCAGAGCGATTGCTTTTCGCTCATCTTATCCATTCTCTGCTTCAATAATCATGTCTTAAAGGAATGCTCCTTGCAGCCAGGATGAAGTAAACATCGCAGAGTAACAGCTCTGCAATCCTTCTCCAGCCAGTTACGATTAGACCAGGTGATGCCCAGGGCAATTAGGCAGAAATTTTCCATTGGATATAAAACAGCAGTGCTTTTTAGCTGACACTTAATTAGCCATTTTGAATTTATGTATATGAAGGCAAAAGTAGTGTCTTAAATCACCTTCTGGCATAAGGGTCATGCGTAGAATTGGCCTGAAGCAACTCAGAGGGGGAGGGAAATGCAAGGGGGAAAAAGATCCCAAAAAAAGCAGGAAAAAAACAAAACTCAGACTGATTTTAATAGAAATTGAATGCAGAATGTCTGAAAGTGCACTTTCTTCCTATGCATTTAGCAGAAGAGCACATCTTCACTTTTCCCCTTGGAGGACCTGACTTAGTGGACCAGCTCCCCACCAGTGAGTTGCCTGTGAAAGGCAACAAATGAAGTCCACCGCCTTCCTTTCCTCCACACCATTGCGGCATTTCACATTTTGCTCTGTCTCACATCCCTCAGCCCTGGCTGGCCCTTGGTATCTCTCAACCCCACCAATAGCATCGGCTATGGACAGAAATGGATTTGGGTCTAGACACAATTCTGGGCTGGATAGTGCCGGGCACACCGGGGGTACCCGCTGTTACTCTACGCCTTAGGGGAGATGCTCCAGTGTCACCATGGGGCCATTAGCTTATTTTACACCAACTCACACCCACAGCTTTGCCTTTGCCTTTCCTGCTTCACACCCAATGACTGGGTAAGAAGTTTCATGCTGAGTGAAAAAGGTAACAGGGATAAAATACTCTGAAATTGGGAGGTATGAGGTAGGAAAACGAAGGATTACATGCCTGAAGAGAACTACTGAGGGTCTTAAGTGGGGGACAAGGCTGAGAAAGACACACAGAAATAAGGAATAAAAAAAACTTGGATTTTTTTTTAAATGGAAACAGTCAGGAACACCTGAAAGTGTTCCCCTATCTAAAAAAGGCCACTGAGGAGGAGATTTGGTATTCTATTCCCAGCAACTGCTTTCAGAGGGTAGCAAATTTGTCCCATCTTCTTTTCTCCCACACCACAGAAGCATTTTTACAATTTGTAACTGAGCACTGAAAGCAGAACACGATCCCTTGGTGACGGAGCACAAGGATAGGGAAGAAGCACTGATCTGTACTTCTTGTGTACAACATAGCAGTAAAAGCCAGCATTAGAGCTCTCGGGGAATAGGATTGCCTTTAATCAGCTACTTCATTAGAGAACCCCTCATTAGTCTATTACGTGCAGATAATCTGGATTCTGATGTACCAAAAGGAAGGCACGCTCCATAACTGTGCACTGCAGAGCCTTGGCGACTGTAATAGGTGTCCAAAAGCTATTTTTCCCATTAACACTTTAAACCAACACAGTTGAATACTCAGCAGGGAGTGAGAAACAAGCAGCCAGAGGAAGTAATGCAGTTCACTTCATAATAAAATATAAGTTACTTTTTAGTCTAGTTAACTGAAAAGAAAAACAATTAAAACAACTATCAGCTGTGGGGGGAAAAAAAGAAGAACAATGATAAAGAGCAAATGGCAAAAATGGATTATTTCAGTAAGAGTTAATTAGAAATAGGACCACCTATTTCCTACCTTTGCACTGAATGACGTTAACGAATGATGCTGATAATTGTCCAGGGAACGGGATTAAGTCATGTATGACATAAATAAATGTGCTTTTCAAATGGAATCAATGCAAATAAAAAAAATAATAATAGTACACTAATAATAGTAGGATGTGAGCTAGCCATAAATTTCTTCGAATACTGAGCTAAAAAAACCTTCAGACAAATAGCACCAGCACAGGCCATTTTTTGCAGCTGGGATCTTCGTAGTACATCACAGTCCTCAGTGCAATCAGGTTTGGGAGCCACGGTCTCCTTTGCAGCTGTGGGATCCACAGGTTTCAATAACTTGATTTTGTAACACTAAATCACGGTGGTAATTCAACAATAGGTAACTTCTGCATCACCTAGATTAGAAACTTTGGCAGGATAATCTGGGCTCCAATCTTCAGAACTGTTGAAGGGAGATCCAGAATTAGAAACTTTGGCAGGATAATCTGGGCCCCGATCTTCAGAAAGATCTTTTGCTCCAAAAGCAATTTCTTCTTTACTGTGGTGCCCAAGACTCAGACCAAGTGCAACCAACAGTAACCAACAATACTCAGGGGGGCTGGGTTATACTGTTCCAACACACACAAAAAAACCAAAGAAGAAGCCATCAAAATCCCACCAAGGAAAGCAAATTTACTTCAAAAATATGCCACGTGGTGGCCAGAGCTTGACTTTCAGCTCCTGATTGCATTTATCTGCAGGACAAACCTGTCTGGGATGGGAAGGGAGCACCGCTGAGCTCTCCATCTCACCTCGGCTTGCAAAACTCCCCCTGGTTTCACATCATTAAAGGCTGTTTTGGGCTCACTGTCTGGGTGGAGGAATCTCACCTGTGGGGCAGGGGCTGTCATGGGGTCCTGGGCAGGGTCGGGAAGCCCTGAGGTGATGGGCAGTTTGTGGGTGCCATCAGGGCCCCAGCACCCACTTGGTGCACTCCTTGAGGAAAGGTGGTGGCACGTGGTTGAGGGTTGGCTGAGGCACAGCTGAGTTCAGTCAGGCCGGTTTCAGTTGAGGTCACGGTAGGGCTGTTATTCTTATCTGCACCAGGAGAAAGATGACGTGTAAAAACACACAACGCATGATGGTGGCTAAACCAGCTATGCTCTTCTTCCAAAAGAAGATCAGGCCACAGCTGGGGTATGGCGTCTGGGTATCTCACCCCTCCCCAGCTCTCTCTTTACTGCACGGTCGACTCACAGTAACAAAGCCACAGCTAAATATGGTCTGCTCGGAGGGAGTCAACAGCTCTCGCCTTTCCCCGTTTACAGTATGGTCCATCCAGTGCCCCTGGTTCGGTGCTCGGCTGCCCGCTCGCCCCACCAGCACCTAGTAAAGTGATGTTTCATGCGATTGCTCAGTGATTCACCGCCTTGTTTGGATTTTCTGGCTCCTAGGCTCATGTTTATCAGCAAAACACACGCTCTCTCCAGAGTCAGGCTCTAAGCGGATTGGAGCTGTACAAAATACCTTTGAGCGAGATGCTCTACATGGTCAGGCATAATTAATGTCTATTTAATTGAACAATGGCACCTCTTTTATTTACACGGCTTTACTCCCATGTCTTTCAGCATGTACTTTCCACTTTTCCAAAATGGAAGACGTGAAAATGAACATGTAAGTGAAAATATGCTGTTTATTTTCTTTTTGAAGATCTAATTCTTCATCTCTGTTGTACTGTGCTCACGGCAGGACAACTGAGCGCCAGGCCCTGCAGGTAGAATTCACTTCACCTCATTTAAACCACTTGCCTCTGTTCCCAGAGGGAAGCAGACAGCGTTAACCAGGCAGCTCCAGGGTGATTCATCCAACACAGGTTGCCTGAGTCATGGAGATGCCTCTCTCCCCGCTGACTACACAGGGATGGGGATGAGTCTCTCTGCACTAACACCAGCCTTAAACTGCACTGTCTGAAAGCCAGACTGGCAGTCAAATGAAATGAAGAAATCACCAACAGCCTAAAGGCTAATTTTTACCAGTGCCTTTTTAGACGGGCAATAAGACAAGGTTTAAGATGTAATCATTACATATGCAACGCTGAATAAAACTATCCTGCTTCAGTACAGGAGATGTACAAATGCAGAAGCAACTAGGCTGCAAAACAGTACATGTGCCATGTTTGGTGTGGACCGCAACAGGGGTCTTTTCCCAGTGGCTGCTGGGACACCCCTGGGGAGGAATTACTTCTGTTGCCACCCGCACTGACTGAGCACCAGCTGCTGTTTCTCCACAGCCTCTGACATACGGCAGCATGGCTTGTGGTGGCTGAGAGTTTTCTGCCCTGCTTCTGCCAGCCAGTGCATGCTATCACTCTGCACCACCACGGACACGTCCTTCTGCATCCCGCCAGCCTCCTGAAAAAAGGGAGATCACAGCCAGCACGGTTTTCAGGGAACATAGTCAATAAAATACCAGCAGTTACAATGCTGTCAGCTTCAATCTTACTCCACAAAGCCAGTTCCTTGGCGCTGAAGGCTTTCACGTTCCTGTAGGAGCCAGAAAGGGGTGGTGCAGTTAGAGCAGGCTCTTCTCGAGCCCTCTAGCTGGGACACACACATGCATGCACGTATGTCCGTGCTTAAGCTGCTGGATGACCTCCTACCACCACCACTTATTCGCCTTTTGCTTTCTCCCTGTTTTAATAAAATTTATTCATTTTGAAAGCAGGCAGTAAACACAGGAGCTAGGCATAATAAAAAAGCCATCGTTAATAACTAAAATCAACAATTTTGATGGCTGGCAGAACCTTTAATACTTTCACTGCGTTGCCTCCAGTGCAAATCATGCATCTGCAAAATGTACATCTCTCTGATAATGTATGGGACAGCACCATCCTTTCCAGAAGCAGTGGACTGCAAGGTCTTTGTCACACATACTTTTCCTTCTTCATGGTAATTAACACATTATTGAATGCTTTCTGAGCATTTTCAACACTGAAAGCTACTAAAGTTTCGCATTAATAAGGGAGGACTTGTTCTCATGAAGCCAAGGACACTGAGCGTGCTACTGATTCGAAGATGTGATTGGCTAGAAAAGGGAATGTCCATCAGTTCCTCAAGCACTTTCTCAGGTGAGCTGCTCAGACATGCATTGTTCCGGTGAAGAATAAAATTAGAGCAACTGGTAGGAAAAAGCCTCGATTTCTCGAGCCTGTGGAAGTAGCTGCAGCCCTGGCTTTCATAATTCCTCTGTGTTGCTGGAAGTTTAATCAATGGCCAGGCTGGCAGGTTTAGAAGCTAAAAGAAAAATAGCTAATTCAAAGTCACAAGCTCAAGGAACATAATTCTGGCATGACTCATAAACTAGATCTGATTGTTGATGCTCTACAAATCTCAGTTCTATGTAGCTCGCCATTTGGCCAACGGAGCAGAGCGAGTGAGCCGGCCGCACAGCCAGGCTCTCCCCCCCGTCGCGCTGCCCGCTCTCTGGTGGATTTTAAACAGTCCTGTTGCATTGTAAAGTAAGACCCAATGTACTACAAACACGGACTGAGAAGATAAAACATATCAGAGCGAACAAAGAGAGACATGAGGGGGAACAATATGGACACATCCCATTGCAAAAGGCAGAGAAAATATTTTGATCTCCTAGTTACAAGCTCAATCCAGTTCGACTTCTGACCCAAGACTATGCTGCCGGCAATTACATCACGGCTGCTGGGTGGTATAACGCTGCCTCCAGAAGCCCTTTGCCTCATTAGCAGGGTATTCACAAGGGCAACGTTGGCTCAGTGAGTCAGTGGAGGGAAATGGGCTCCTTCAGAAGGGACGGCAGAGCGGCTAAGGTAGCCTTCGGTGCTGAATTGCCTCCTGCGCTCTCCCTCACTCGCAGCTTAAGGAAAAGATGAAGCTAAAATGAGCAGCACCGTTAAGGGACAAAATGTTCTTTCATTAGAGAATCACATGGAAAAACTCTGTCTGACAGCTTACCTGAACCTCTTCAAATATCTGCTTTTATGAAATGTCTCCTTCTCCTCTCACACTTGTATATATCAGAAATCTCCCTTAAAATAAGTCGAAATTAAGCATAAGTTAGACTTAAAGAACATGCCCAAATTATGTAAAGGGAAAACAGAAGTGAAAGTCCACATGTTCCACAGGGGTTGAACAACTTGTGCCCCATATACCTGCACATTTCTGGTTCAGCAAACCAGAAACAACACAGGTGCCTGGATGCTTCTCACACTTCGCCCAAAGAACAGACCACATCTACTGCCTTGGCTACCTCGGATTCCCCCTGCTGTCTGCCCTCACATTGCAGAAGGCCTTCAATAACACCTTTGGATTATTTTCTGATTAACCATGTGATTAATGTTGTCATTACATGTTTTATACCACTTGTTGTTAACCTTCTAGCTGAGTAAAAAAATAAAAACGGAGGAGAGGAAGAGGGGTTGAGAGACAGAGAGACAAAGACAAAGGTGTCCTGCTCTCAGAATAGCCCTCTTGAGGTTGTGCAGGTTCAAGCACTGTCCCTTATTTGAAGATGTTATAACATTTGCAGAGCGTCATTTACAGTTTTTTATATTGCTGGCATCCCAGGAAAGTGCTGTCTTTAGAAGTCCTTAGACTCCCAGCTCCCAGTGTCTCATACTGCTTACAGTAATGTGACCACATTAAGGAGCCAAGCTTCTTCAGCCCAAAACAACTAGGAGAGATCTAAGAGCTCCACCACTTCAGCTTTCCAAAGCATTCCTCAACCATCAGTAACGTAACAGTCTTCACCATGGATTTTTACCTAGCCTACAGGCAGGGGAAGCCTTTCTCCAGCTTTCTGGAAAAAAACAGAAGTTTCCCCATGGGTACCTTGGCTCTGCCGGACTCCAAAACACTTGCAGCTCTACCTGAAGTATCAGCTTCCCTGTTCACGCTGGGGGCTCTGGAGCAAATATGTACACTCGTGCGCCATTTCTATTCAAATTCAGCAGAACAGGGAACCCACGCATTTGATCAATTTCAGGCCCAAAGTCTGTATAACTGGGAGAGGATGTGGAGGTGAAGAGAGCCTGCATTAACAACTTTTTTATCTATGATGAGAGGAGAGATGAAATGAGACTACTTCTTCCCTAGCCAGGAAGCAGTCAAGTTCTGGAGGTATCAGACATGAAATGTAACTTTCTGCGAAGGTCATACCTGGCTTGCAAGCAGCTGGTTTTCAGATTATTTTATTTTCCATTTCTGAAGAACACCGGGAAGTACTGTTCACAGTGAGGTGAAAAGTTCCTGAATTTTAGAAAAGTGCACTAAAAGAGTCATGGAAGTGAAAGGACAAATTCTTAACACACAATGTGCAGGAAGTGAGTTATTTCATGGGGTTGCTCCACATCTTGAATGTATGTGGCAACACTCCGTTCCTGGCCTCAAAACTCAAATTTCACCTCCAGACCATGCCAGTGCAGCTGCATGCAGAATAGTCCCCTGCTGAAGTTGCTGCTCCACCTTCACCAAATTAGCACCCAATACTAGGGGACACGCAGCTGCCTAGCCCAGGCTTGGTCTAGAAGCAATGGAAGCAGAAATCACATATATTTATCCTTTTTAAAAATAACAAAACCCAGTGACAGTGACAGAGATAGTCATGGCTGTAGACTGACAGCCACACCAGCTCTCTACATCCTGCAGCAAAGCAAAGGATAGAGCAACCCTAAGTTCAGATGTGAGAAAGCAAGATATAGTGCCTTGCAGAGTCAAAGGCAATGCGCTGTCTCTAATATTAATTCCTAATTTCATTAGAGCTGCACAAATCACCTGGTAGTAACCTTCTTGTTTATTTGAAGTCTGCGTCACTACTTTAGTTATTGTCTTTCCATGATGCACTTGTGGAGTGTGTACTTCCCTGCAATGAGAGCAGCAAGTTCCCAAAACCCACCTGTTTAAGTGCACAAACTGGGTTTCTTGCTCTTGGGGAAAAACTGATTTATCAAACACAAACATACATGGAGAAATTCCTGAGCAGGTTGAAGAGACCCTCCTGCCTGCTGTCACCTCGCCAGCTGCAGCGGAGGGAAGGAGCTGCCAAGTTCAGAACCACATCAAAACCTTCTCGACTGCCATAGGAGCTGCCTCCTGTAGGGCTCAGGCAAGCCAGGGACTTCAGCTGCCACCCCAGATGGGGAACCTGCAGGAGGTCACAGCTGACCCAGCCTAGCACAGAAAATTTGGAGGTCATCATCACATTGTAACATATTCAAGCCCATGTGGCCGTAAGTGATAGCAAGCGTTAAAAAGCTTAGCCCAAGCTTTTATTTAACACAGCAAGTCTGAAACATCTTAACAATATAAATAGCCACAGTTAATACTCTGTGTTACCCAACGGCTGAACCAGGTTATAGTATTTTTCAGTTTAATTGGGGATAGCCCAATATATAAATAGGTTGTGGTTATGTTTAGCAGGGTACAAGGATTAGAGACCGGCTTAATACAGAAGTAGATCCTGATGGACCACTTAGGAAATAGAAAGAGATTAACATGACTATAATAATAGAGCCCAGACGCAATGACGAACCAGCGCATAGGGGGTTTCACTAATTAGGGATGTTTATCAATGACAGTGGTCTGACGCCTCCGACGTTTATGTCATTTCCCATGCTAAGACAAGGGCATCCCTTAAGTATTATGACACAGGTAAATACTCCAAGGGAATAACACTAAAGATTAAATTATCGCTGACACTAAGGGCATATGCCAGGTATTACATGGTGCGTGTTGTACTCCTTGTCCTGCCTCTCATTAGCCAGGTGCTCCACCCGGAGCAGCAGCGCTTGGCTTTCAGTGGTTGTGATGTACAGTTTTATTCAGACATCTGGAGCAGTTCTCCATACCCTTTAAAACAGTAAAATGATATGCATATAGCACAGTGCTTATGAGGAATATTGGAAAAAGCACGGAGATTATTAGAAGAAATCATAACTGATGTGGAAAATATTGCTAAAACAGTAATTTGCTTCTAACTATTTAAAAGGGCACTTCTGAAACAGTTAAAAAGTTGGAGATTGAAAGAACTGGAAACAACATCAGTATTATTTGACATATACAGTCAGAGATCAGGCTTCATTGTGCCAAGCACTATACAAATATATATCAAAAATACAGCCCTGTCCCAGGCAACTGTCAGCCTTGTTATTAAACTAGAGACATGGAAAACAGAAGGAAATAAAGAGAGAGCTCTGGTCAACAGGAAAGGCAATGGCCAGAGCAAATCAACATCACAGCAGTCATCAAATATTTGCAGAATAATCAAAGGCTTTTATGTAGACCTTAACAGAGGACGAAATAGCTCTAAGGTCCATAGGGATCTTGTAGGCACAAGGGACAGCACAGGGAAAAGTATGGAAGAGTGGAAACTGTACATAAATTCTCCTTCATTGCTACAGAAAAGAAAAGAGATTTTCTTTGGAGCACAGTCGAGTACATTTCCTGACAGAATTCTAAATAGCTTTGGGGCTTTCAGCATGCCTTTACTTTGCCTATAGAATTTATCATCCAGTTTCAGGCCATGTTCATTATTTATGACATAAGACAACATTTGGCCTTAGACAGTCTGTTTGTCTGAGTCCTGGTTGGTTTTCTCAAAAAAGAGAAATCACTGAAAATAATTAACTTGCTCATTTTAACATTTCTTCTTTTTTTTTTCTTTTTTTTTTTTTTAAATATTTAGCATCTTAATCTGAATTTCCAGAAGTAAACAATAATTTCTTGATGTCTTGGTGCCTTAGTATTTTCTTCGATTCTATTTTTTGATCTTGTATCAGAGAAAAAACAGTGCCTGAAACCTAGGTTCTTATCAAGCCTATTGAGCTGGGAATGAAAACCTGTGCCTGAAAAAGTAAAATCCTTTATATTAAAAGACCAAAGACTTGCCTATGTTAGAACATAATGAAATATGAAAAGAACCACAATGGAAAAAGTGGAATAGATTTACAGTTTTAAAATAGCACGCATGATACAAAAGTTCATGGGTCTATTTAAATTTCAAGGAAAAAGCTCATGGCTTTTTTCATTAATGAAGAATGCATTCATTGTGGGTTCTAAGTGCCTCAATTTAGAAGTCGAAGGCGGTTTTTATTAATAGCACATGTAATCCCGACACAGGAGATTCCTGTGGCAGATTCATTTGCTCCTTAAACAGGCACCCTTGGCATCAGTAGGAAAAAGGGCTGAGTAAGAACTGCTTGTCAAGGGGGGCTCCCAGTGACAGCGGGGTCCCTGCTGGCAGTGCCACCTCACTGCTGTCTCGTGGGCAGGATGGGCACGCTGGTCGTGTCGCGAGGAATGTGTATCCTCTCTCCTCTGGAAGGAGATCCCACACAGAGACAGGCACAAGCCACGATGGGTCCTGGGTCTAAACATCTGGGGGAGGAGGACCCCAGGATGCTGTGCTGCTCAAAAGTACAGACACAGGCATTGGGAGGGGGAGCGAACATGATGCTCCGAGGAACGCAGGGAGGCAAAGGCCACCTTGATGGCTGTCACTGGCAGTAGCTGACAGCTTTTTTCTACTTCACCTTGTTTATTCCAAGAACTCCTCTGACATACAAGGAACGCTGGCAGAGTGGGACTTGACACCGTCACGGCGGTCTCTCTGGTTACTATGTATGGATTCAGCTCATCTCAGCCTTTTCATGGAAATAGTTTGTGTGAGCCAGGGAAGAAGTAAAAATATATACTCCTACCACCTTTCTGAGAAGGCACATAGCCACCAGGAAAACCCTCTGTCCTGTACATCTTGGCATTGCAGTAAAGGATTAATGAAAATAAATGTCCCAGAATCCATCTTATCAGGAGCCCAGGGAGATATTGTGTTTCCCAAACTCGCAGATGCCCAATCTCTTTGGAGAAAGCTGCCTCCCACCACGTGGCCAGCTGGTGCCACCGAAACAGAAGACCATGGCTTGGGAACTGCAGTGGGCAGCCAAGGATGGTCAGAACCGCACACAGCAGCCCAACCCTGCAAGAAAGGGATGGCATTAGAGAGCCCTGAGGTTAAAAAGAAACCATAGGTCCAAGAGGCATCTGAAAACTCTTGGGTAAAATCTTTAGAAAGGCAAGGAAGAGCGAAAAAGCAAAGGGAGGTTTTAAGAATAACTTACGCAATAGCAGAGCAGTGGTGAAAGAGAGCCCAGAGCTGCAATGACACATCCGTCCTTCTGACTGTCTTTTGAAGGAATTTGAGGAATGCCCAGAACGAGTCTGAATACTGTACAAAATACTGTGCGCTTTTTTTTTTTCCCCCTGCTTGTTATAAATTTGATGCTCAAGTGATTTCTGGCCCAAAAAGAGGAATTCCAAGCCATCCTCAAGGTAAAAGGGCAAAAGCCCTCATTACCAGTGGAGTCTGAAATGAGCTACGGAAAGACTAAGACTAACAAATGATAATTTCCAGCTGCTGATGCTTCCAGTACGCAGAACAGAGCTGCCACAAGCCATGACGGCTATCAGGAGAGGGGAGAGAGATGCCAGGATTGCAGAACACCTTTACATCGACCATTTTATATGAAGTTTCCAGTGGAAACATTTTGGCACATCTGCACTTGAAAAAGTCCATAAAAACTTTGTATGAAATATATTTCTGCTTTTCAAACTTTCCTTTCTTTGTGTATTCCCCTAATAGCTCAATATTTGCCAGCGAGCTACCCCCAGAGCAGTTCTGGGGTTTCATAAACCGGCAAGCGGTGGAAGCGCGGGAGTTGCAACATCAGCCCACACCCACCGGCCAGTTAAGATGCTGTCTCACCAGTTCCCTTCCCAGGTGACTCCCTAGCCGTGCATTTGGTCTTGTGAGAAGTTGCGAAACGCCACGAACATTTATCTCGTATTGTTACCACGGCAGTGGGAGAGAATTCAAGGTCACTGCCAGTCCCTGGCAGAGATCTGAATTAATGTGGAAATCTTTTACCGATGCTGGTTTCTAGGGCATCCTCCGCTCCTTAGCAGCACAGTTATCTTCTCTGGTTGTTGTATATATTCCTGTAGGCAGGTTTTGTTCCTGAGGAGGTGATTCTTCAAACGTGCTTTGGGGGATCTGAGGGCACAGGACATGCTCGTGCTGGGGGGTGCTCGGGGCGAAGTCACCTCTCAGCCAGGTCTGCAGTGGTGGCCTTGAAGACTGGAAAGGAGCAATGGCACAGGGAGCCCCAGGGGCCCTCCTGGCAATCAGGGGAGATGGCAGAAGAAAAGAAGCGAACAGCTAATGGAAAAGGTACCTGCTCCAACCTGGGTAGTCCCTGCCGGCTGTGCCACCAGCACTGCAGAACAGGGAGGGCAGTGCCTCCTCACCCAGTGCCAGAACTGGGCAGGGTCAGGGAGGGCTCTGCGGCCAATGCACACAGCGGGGATCTTAAAAACATGATAAAAACTCCATACACGTTTTTTCAGTCTGACCCACTATTGCGCTCCAGATAATGCCTGCCAGTAGAATAAAAGACCCGCAGTGTCATGAGCATGACGCTATACCAAGTGTATGTATTGTTCTCCAAGACCTTTCCAAAAATGACAAATGATCTCAATGCAGATGTTTCTTTATGTATTATTCCCTTTTCATATGTCTGCTTCTCCTCTTACAGGCATTTTCTGGCACTTAGGTAAACGATTCAGTAGATTTCAGATCTGTCAAAGGCCCAGGCAGTTATCATGATAATAGGGATAACAGATAATAGATAGTCTTGCATCCTTTTATCACACAGACAGTCCTCATGGACCTTGCTGGTGAGATGATTATGAATAAGGATTACCACACAATAAAACTAACTATAAAAGAAAGAAACAAAGGAGGATGACAGAAGGTCAGAATAATTTATGTGGAATATGAATAAACTGTCAAAACAGAAACACTTTTCTCTTCTCTGTTTTTCTTTTTTATCAACACATTTTTACGGGCAGTGCAACGCTGCATCCCCTGCCAGCTTCTCAGCTGGTGCCCGTGCACATGGGCTTTGTGCGAATTTACATGCGCGGCGGTGACGGTGAGTGCGCAAAACTTGATTTGCACACAGTGGTACACTACTGTACGTGCAGAGGAAAACACAACTCAAACATTTTTGTTTATTTTTTCTGAGGGCATCTTTTTTCTTCAATGCTAAAAGACGATGAACAGAAGAATCTGTTGGCATTATGAAACAAGAAGTGTAAGTGAGGTCACACACCTAAGAGCTACACATTGTGGGCCACAGGCTGGAACGCACACAAAAATATTTGTGCATGCATGTAGACAGAGTTAAGTTTTCCATTATAGCTCTTTCTATGTCAGAAAATAAAGAATTTCAACCAATTGTGTAGCCATTTTAATAACCGTGCACTTTATAGCTTTTCCATTTTGTGTGGTCTTGCTTTCTTTATTTCATGTGTGCCATTTACCATCTCCTGTTGCCAATGATTCGGATTCCAGTTTGAGGAGTTTTCTGTCAGTTCATTGCTGCAGCAGATACCAAGCAGCAGTGTTGGCTGCAACAGCACGTACACTCAAGTCATGATTCATTATTTTTGGTTCCTAAGAGTATACACGATCCTAATCAAATTCATCTGTAAGCGAGTCAAGTGTGCTCGATTAATGCTAATGAGGAAAATCTGAGGGCAGATAGGCATATAATTTCTGCTTCGTTTGAAAGACATATTGAAAACTGAAAACCTATATTGCTGCAAAGCCTATTTCTAAAACATTAACTGTACTTTTTCTCTCTGCATCTGTCAGCTGTAAGTACTGACAGGTTAGGAGCAGGGTTCCTTCATTGCTGCTGCAATGTGGTTGTTCTTCTGGAGGCATATTTGTGCATAGTATTACAGCCACATCACAGTTTGAAATGAAATGAAATATTTATAGGCATCCCTCCACACATTTGAATTGCAGCAGGCTTAACAGTCCCATAGGTCCCACTTTCTGAAAAATATTGAGACATCTCATCGCCGCTGATTTCAGTAGCAGGAACCTAAACAACTTGCAGGATGAGGGCCATGATCCCTCAACCCAAGAGGTACGAGGTAAACTCCAGTTTGTACCCAGCTGCTTTAAAAGCCACTGTTAAGAGTAACAAATAGGAATCATCAGCAGTAGGGGTTCTGCAAACCCTGGAGGTGTGCCACAGATGCTGGCGTGCGTCTGGATTGTTGCTTTATCTGTTAACACAGGTGGGCATGAGACAATAAATCCTTGATACCGGTAGATATGGTTAATCATAGGTATGAAATACAGGCTTGCACGGTAACAACGCTTTTATGCAAACCTTTTGCTAGAAGCTACATTGCCCAAAAAAGAGGTGCCAGCACCAGTGGGACAATTTGTTATTCCTGCAGCAGTGTAACCTTCCTTTTCTGGAAGCGCACGGGTAAATCCACAGCCTGATTTACCGTAGCTCCACCGCCTGCACAGCAAGTCCGTTGGCTGCTATCTCGCAGTATTTCAGTAATCCTGTTCATCGCGAATCGCAGATAGCTGTCACTGCAGGCTGCAAAACAGCTAACTACGTGAGCAGCGCTTTGGTGCTGCAGTGCTGCAGAGCAGTGAAGGCAGCACTGGGACAATGATGCGGCAGTGCCCAGGGCTCAAATCCCGGGACGAAATGTCCTATCGCCCAGAAGAGACAGCTTTGTCAGGCTTTTTGCTCAGCCTTTCCCCCTCTCAGCTGTGGGTAGAAGACCCCCAGTCTTCTATACTGAAGTTAGCAAGGAAATGTGCAGCGTACAGGAGAAGGCAGTGACTATAATAACTTCTAGTGCTTGTGTAGGAGCCTGTATGTCACTGTGAGTACAGAAAAGGCAGTGACTGTATCAGTTCTCCTGTCTAGCACTTATGCAAGGGACACAGGGGAGCAAAAATGTGTGCATGAGTTCTTGAAGTGCAATGCAAGGGGGGGTTTGGGGGACTAATGCTAAGAAAACAAGCTACCAAACCCCACCTAGCCCAGCAGCACACCTGAGAGGACATAGGCATGTAGGATTTTGCCAAATGATGTTTTCAGATGCTTAAAATTCTGCACCGTGTGTGCCCTCAGATGCCACTGCTGTGGCAAAGATTATCATAACTCTTCTGCTGAGATTCACAAACTGCTCAGTGTCACGACAGACTGTTCCCCGAGGGATTCCCAGTGTATGTTTAAAGTATGCAGCAATATCCATTTAGCAAAAGACAATCAGACGAAAAAAAACCACTCCAAACAGTAGTCATTTCCATCCCGAAACAGCTAGAGGATGGATTTCAACACGTTTTTCATAGCAGTCTGGTGGATAGAGCACTCATGAAGGAAATGGGAAAGCAGTATTTATTCCTCTCTCCCCCTGGAAGGGACTGGGAGTCGTACGCTCCCTGGGCTGCTGCTGCAACGTACCCCCGAGGAACCAACACAGGGCTCAGGGCTGAAGCTCGAGCCTACTCCTCCAAACTTAATCTTTGAACAGCTAGACTACATTCCTACTTTTATATATTAGACTGTCACCATGAATATTATCAGCCCGGTGTGTCAGTTTTGGCAAGAAGTTGCTCCCTATCACCTGCAATCCTTCTATAAACTAGGAGCTCAGGCAAGCTCCTGAGAAGAAGAAGCTGCAGAACTGAATTCCTTCAGGATAAGGAGATCCCCTACGGATGAACGGTGTAAGGATCTGACTACCACACAAAAGGTCACCTTACCTTCTGTGCAGGCCCCTCTTTGCAAGGCTAAAAGAGAGACAAAGATACCAGAACTAGCTCTCAGGTGCACAAGCGGGTTAGGTGGGATTTGCAGCTTGCTCTGTAAGGCGAGTCCCCCATGTTCCCCCTACAATGCAGCAGAAGAGCTCGCGCACTCGTTTTTGGATCCAGCCTTCTCCCTTCCTGACAACCCCCCACGAGTGCTGGACACGCTGTTGTGATGGCACCCACGGAACAGTTCAGGCACCACACACCGCTGGTGGGGGGGCTCTGACTCCCAGTCTTACACAGCTCTTCATGCGACCAACCTCAAGGAGTGTTAGCCCCACAGCATGTGGAATTAGGGCACCCATCCCTGCTCCAAGGTGTATTGAACACGTAACCCCTAAGACCAGTTGTCTTGAAGTTCGCTACACGGTGTCACCAAGCTAAGGGCTTTTGGGAATACGAACACCGTGTCTGTCTTCCACCTACATGCCTGTCAAAGAGCCGAGGAAATACCTGACTTCAGCTGAGGGAAAACCAAATATTTTTGTTTGGCTAGTGCCTGCCAGGGAATGGATGCTTGGAGCCAACTAGCAGCAAGCTCACTTGTCCAACGAGTTTAATGTTTAAAAGCATTTAAAAGCAGTGCAGATTTAATCCGGTGTGTGTAAGTGTAGTCAAGAATGTATTGTGTCTACTGCAGTCTGGGGGTTTGGGCACACTTCATCGTCTAGTTGAAAAGACTGCTCCAAGCTTCATTAGGTTTTGCCACTCTCCTCGTGGCTCTTCTGTTTTGCCTGCTGGCTTATCCCATCTACTTCCCCATCTATTATGCTTAATTTAAACCATATTGATGGACATACAAATATCTTATAAATAGCTTATAAATATGTGTCAAGACCATGGGGCCAGACACTTTCCAGTGGTGCCCAGAGACAGGATAAGGGGCAATGGGAACAAGCTGGAACATGGGAAATTCCATCTCAACATGAGGAAAAAAATCTTAACTTTGAGGGTGACCGAGCACTGTTACAGGCTGCCCAGAGAGGTGGTAGAATCTCCTCTGGAGATATTCAAACCCCACCTGGATGCATTCCTGTCCAACCTGCTCTAGGTGAACCTGTTTCAGCAGGGGAGTTGGACCAGATGATCTCCAGAGGTCCATTCCAACCCTACCATTCTGTAATTCTGTGACGTACATCAGAAAGTGATCATCTGGGCAGCTCAAGTGGCTACAGTAAAGGAGCTGCAACCTGTCATAGCATTCTCTGCTCTTGCAAGGGACAAGCCAAATCTCTTACTTGTGTGTTAACATATTGTGTAAGCACAGAGCTTCAAAACCAGACCAAAAATCCTTAAACTAAATATCAACCTCTTTTCCCCATTTAGTTGAAGAGGAAAATCTTTTGTACAAGCAGAGTCTTAGCTGTTTCTGTGTCACTGCTGCCCGTAACAACGTGGACAGAGGAACAGCTTCGATGAGCAGATAGAGCCCAAGCACCTCTTGTGGGCCTCACGGTTTAGCTGTATTTTTTTTTTTCTGTGCAGTATTTTGTAATGACTAACATTTGCCACAACTGCCTTAGTGTGTGTTTCTATATGTAAAGCTTTGAGCCCAACAAGAGTCCATCACAAGTTTCAGCTTTGGAAACCTCTCTTTTATATCAGTCATGATAGCAAACAGAAGGCATAACCCCCCTGATTAATGAATCCCCACACAGCACCTCCTAGCAACCAAAGGTTGTTTTGCTAACACTTCTAGCCACGACTTGCAAGAGTATAACTTAACCGCGCGGGAATGCACGATCTCATTCTCATGAGCTCAGAAGTCTTTAAAGGAAACATTACCTACCTCAACGCTTTCTCTCAGATGCCATCAGTGGCCGGACAGACAGCATGACCAACACACCGGCTAGTCACAGTGGGCAGGAAGAGAAGGTCTGATTCCAAATTATGTAGTTACAATTAGCGTGTCTTCCATTCTCCTGGAAGGCTGATGAAGCCACATGGTCAGACCTTGGCTCCAAATGTGTCCGTGGTAGCAAACTACAAGGTATTCCAGGGCACAAAATTGATGCCTTTCTAGAAGGCACCTAAAACATAGAACTTAGGTCACTGAGTTTGTAGAGTGTAAAGTGGTAGTAAACAATGCGAGACATGCCCATCTGTGACACAGGGAAATTCACAACTTTCATGAGTTTTTGACACTCTGACATACATTATCTGTGCAAGAGCAGTCTCCAGACGCCACATTACAACAGCACCAGAGCCTCCAGCACTGAAGCTTCCCAGATCTACTAGCACTTACAACGTAACACCCTACCCTGAAAACCACTTTTGGCATTATTACATTAAATCTTGCCACCTGACTTGTCATTGACAGGTTATTAAGGTGTTACTCCAGTATGTCTGTAACCTTGTGTTTATACAATGCATCTTTTACTAGAAAATCTTAGCTGAGCAAAGCTAGCAGAGAGAGTCATCTCAGCCATCTTGAAGCATGAGGAGAAAAGTAGTTGGCCCCAACATTTACGCTTGAGACAAACCAGGAGACTCTGCAATCAATGCAGTTGATTTACTTCCAGTAACCGCTTCGCACTGAATTGTGTATCCACCTGCTGTGCTTCACCAGCTACGGGAGGTCAGCACACACAATCTTTGCTGAAATTAATTAACAGGAGCACAAGAAATTTATATCATAATTGATTCATTTTCAACACTGTACATTTCCAGGAAGTTTGAAAAGTGTTTTTAACCAGTAGATCTTCAGAAAATAAGGATATACACAAAGGGAGACCATTTGGGATTAAGGCCCCTGCCTGGTGTCACATTCTGGAGCATAAAGGTGCACTTCATGGACTGGGCCAACCTTAAGAGCTGCAGATTAATTCTGTTAGCCCAGAGTGCACAGAGGGACGTCTCAGGAGTCTGCACCCCAGTGATTATAAATGCATGTTTCTGTTCTAATGCTTGCAAATATTTTTTTTTTATTTCTAGAAATTAATTTTGTTTAGTTCTGCAATTTAACATAATAAAATGCACTTTATTGTCACTGAACTCCTCCAGTACTGAGAGGGATGACAAAGTGATCTGGGAAATGCTGGTGCTCCTCCCTCAGGTCAGCAGTGTCATACCCTCTTATGACGCTGGGGATTGTTCCTCACCAGACTTTCCTCCCACAAGCAGCACGTCAAGTCAGTAATCACAATGCCATCTTCTCTGTGCACCTCCTTTCACACACATTCCTAGCAGCACAAATGAGTGACTCCCCTCCTAAAAAGGACAGCGAGACCCTTTACCGGTGATGGCTTGCCAAACCATCGCTGAAAGTTGTTGCTCATCAAGCCTGACCACTCACAGCAGCGTTAGGTGGGGATCTCATGGTGGTGATGGTGGGAAGATACTCAGGTGGGCTCCTGTTGGTCCCAGGGGGGTGTCAGAAAGCAGCAGCAAATATGCCACCAAACTTGGGCTGAGGTCTCGCTGTCAGCATCCCCACACAGCCTCCCGGTCCTCAGCCACGGCTGCGCTGCAGCGGGACAGCACTCAGGAGCTGGGCTGGAGGACAGGAGATAGCTGCCTTCTCTCCAAGGCAGTGCAAACATCAGAGCACAGCACAACTCCCCAGCACAACTGTTGTTGGTTGCAAATCACGTACCGAATTCTCTACATCAGACACCGTAAGAACACAGGGCCATGTGTTTCCCGGCTTTGCAAATCATGAGGGGAGCTGGAGGAGGGGGCAGAAATGACTTTGAATATTGCCTGGTTGAAAGAAAGCCATTACCCTTCCACCCCGCCGTGGAGGGGTGCTCCCACGGCCGGGGGAGGAACCAGGGAGTGTCAAAGAACCTCAGCACTGGGAGCACATTATTCTCAGCAACTCACTTCCAGTCTAAGAGGAACATTTTCTCACTGTAACTCCTCAACCTTCTTCCCGCCTCCTGGTTTTTGGTTTCTGACCTGTTTCCCTGTACATGTCCCTCGACCACAGTGCAGCATTGCAGTGTGCATCTTCTTCCAAGAGGTGCAAATTACCATTTGGAGAGAAAGGGTTCCCATTTTGGACGTCCTGCAGGGCTTAGCGGAAGCCTGTAGTGTCTCCAGACATTGCTCTTGCCAAGCAGGCAGTGTCTCCAGGCAGGCAGTGTCTCCAGCCATAGCTCTTGCCTTGACAGGCATTTCAGGTGGAGCTGGCATGCCCTGGTATAGACTATGGCAGCATCTCCTGTACGGGAAAGGCAGAGCTGCCTCTGCTGGGCCTTCCAGCCAGATTGTTCATCTGAGCAGCCAAACCTCCCACTGAGTTCAAAACGCAGCAGGACTCTGGTCCAGAAGCCACCACCTTTTGCAAGGGCGAGAAGTGGCGAAGCCAGGTTGTCCCTGCAGGCAAGCCACCAGCTGGGGTGTTCACAGGGCCGCAGATCTCAGCAGGTGACTGCACTGTGGGTTGGAGCATCCCCTCTAGTTTTTCCTCCCCTACCCCTCACATCTCCCACAGGAGAAAATCTGCCGAGAGGCCATCCAGGGAGTAACCAGCTCCTATTCGCAGACTCCTTGCAGGGAGTCTCCAGGCCAGCTTCAGAGGTCAGGTTCAGAAGGACTTTGTTTTGTTCCAGCTGACAGCACAACCACCCTCAGCCACCCCAAAACAGGATCCGCTGCTGACAACTGCTGGTAGCAGCCAGAGGCTGTACATTGGGTAATTAATTTTAACTTGTCATTAAACCTGTCTGTGTATCAGCCCCTTTGGCAGAGAGCGTTTAAAAGCTGTACTTATTCAAACACGAGCTCTCATCAGTCTCATCACCAGGAGGCTCAGTAGGTTCTCCTAGGTCCAGGAAAAGCAGAGCAGCAAGTAGCTTTGGCTGGTAATAAACAACCTCTACAGGGGATTTCTCATCACCTGAAGTTATCTGCCCAGCGTACTGCAGAATGAAATGGAAGTGGCACCCATTTTGATAGACAATTATCAGTGATGCAAACAAGTGTTTCCCTGCATTTTACCAGATTTTTCCCCATGGCCTTTCTCAGATGGTACTTTCTTGGTTCTTAGGAATGCGCTTCAGATGTCACCACGCTGGAATCAATTCATGCAGGTTTGGCTTGGATGCTGTAACAGATATATCTGAGTGGGATGTATACTACTTATCCAGTGAGCACCCAAAGGTGGAGTAGAAGCTGTCATATCTGAAGAGAAAAAATGAGCAAGACACAATAGTTTCAGATACCTTCCTCAGCAGGTCAGCCCTCTGTATCTTACACTCTGTTCTGTCTGTAGCTGAGCACTTCTAAGGTACGATGGCTCACAGGCATCAGGGAAGAGAAACTGGAGAATGCCAAACTTGCTTGAACTGGCTCTGAGTATATTCATGATTCGGAAAAAAAAAGCAAAGGGCCAAACTTGAAGCATTGTTCCTCCCCTACTCAATTCTTACTCGAGGATTTCAGGAGAAGTGTAGCCTGAAAGAAATTTTGTGTGTGGTCTCAAGATTTTATTGCCTAATTGTAATGCAGTAAGAAGTAATTCTGTCCCACAGGACTCCAGCCCTCCCAAATGAAACGCCAAGATCACGGATCCTGATATAATGATGCAAAGTGGCCAAATTTGGTAATGGATAGAGTTGGGACCTTCCATGGTCTTAACCACCACTGAGGGCACGTCTGAAGGTCATAATGGGTTATGATGGAGCAACCTCTTTGAACTATTACCAGGCATTGTAATTTAGAGAAGCCCTCAGGCTGCCTTAAGTTACTCACAAGATCCTACTGTCTTCTGCTGGCCCTGGAAATTAAAAGAACAGAGTGGTTCTATGCAGTCATTTCTGCTTTTCCCTCTTGGCTTGTAAGCAAGCCTTGGAGAAGGAGCCAGGTTTGCAGAGACACAGGTGCTCTGAAGCTCAGCATTACGGCACCAAGCCTTCCGGTGCCTCCCCCGTGTTCAGAAACCATAGCCCTGAGTTAGGTGCACAGGCACACTCTGCAACACCTGGGGACAGCTGAGTACCTCAACTGGGGTCCACAGATATCTACAGCATCAGGCAAAAGACACAAGGGCATTCCCAGCCTTTTAATCATGGTGAAATGTCTTTGGCAACAAAACACTGACCTGAGATTACCCTCAGGGAGTTTAGTGGCTCGGGTAGGTGTTTAGATATTTCACAACTCAGTCTTAGGACTCCAGGTTTTTAACTGCCTACAGCAGCAGTGGGACAGCACTTCGGTACCCAGATCCCTCGCCTGCCGTAACCCGTAGTGCCTGCACCTGGTTCCTTGGGCTGCCAGACACCCACGATCAGGTGCTGACTGCAGCTTTGGTTTACAAACTGTGGTCTTTTAGGTCAGTTATAAACGCGCAGGGCTTGCCCTTTCTTCGCTGGAAGGTATAATCCCATCATAACTCACTTACGACAGAGCTGGTCACCAGATTGATGTGCACCTCGCTGATTTCGATACAGAAACAGAGAGATGGTGCCTGACTTCTGTCTGGATGCAGCAATCAGGTTCACATAAGGTCTTTTTTCATAGCAGTCTCCTTCCCCTGTCACAGGCGTTCCTGATGCGTGACAGCCACGCTGTGTCACCCTCACTCACCTTCGAGGGGTCCCTCGGAGCACCCTCCTGTAGCCCAGTGCTCCCTGCTGTCTCGGGAAGGCTCTGCAGGCTCCTCGCAGCCCGGCACAGGCACTCGGGCACCGCACAGCCCCGACCGACCGTCCTGCGAGCAGCTGCTGCCACCCTCAGGTCACCCTCGCAGGAAACCTCTCCTTCTGCCTGTGCTGAGTGCTGCCTCTAAACCAAGTAATTAAAAGCAAACTCCCTAAAGACACCCACCAGTATGATTCCTGCACTTTATTGCCATGCTGGCATCGCCTGCCGTGCACGAGGCAAGGTTTTTAACCTAAAATGCTCCAGGTAAGAGCAGGAGCGGGGGCAGCCGTGACGTGGGTGGCACAGACACAGGGAGGACCACCAAGGGCCACGGTCCCATCTCTGGACGGAGTCTGAGGTGCAGGAGAGAGGCGGCAGTGCGGACCCGCAGGCAGAGGAGCAGCGCACGCTCCCTCGCTGCTGCCTGATGCCTCAAGCTCTCTGCCACCCAAAAAAAACCTCCCAGCCCGGCACACCTGGGCAACCGGCCAGGCAGCTGCACCAGGCCTGCAGGGACACGATGCTCAAAACAAGCTGCGCCCGCCCTGGAAAATGTGTTCCCTGCAAGGACTGGAACGGCAAGAGGGAAACTGGAAACCAGAGCTAAAGAAGGAGGTGGTCTGAAGTCACCTTAATTCCCCACTTCCAACCCCCCAGGTAAATCCCCAGCTGGATTTAGACGCTCACACCCTTACACTCCTCTTTCCCAGCAGGAACAGTGCGTTTGCAGCTGGACCCACAGCTGGAAAAGAGTGCCGCATCAAGCAATCTTCATTGCTTTTTAACAAGCATTTCGCTTGCATTTCTACCACCACGCACCACCTACACCAACTTATACCAGCTGAGGGGCACAGGTCTTGACACAGTTGAGATGAGATAGCAATGGAGGGGGACGGGAGCGCCAGCGCTGCGAGGCAGGGTGCTGCTCTGAAGGCAGGCGGTGCCCGTCCTCGCTCCCAGGGCTGCAGCACTGCGGGAGGAGGGATGAGCTCAGGGAAGCAAACTTCGCGCCTGCCAGCCTTTTGTAGCCAGCGGGTTGGCTTTTACTGCCCAGCCGGTTAAACAAAATCCAGTTTGAAGGTGGGCAAAACCTTTGTTCTTATTGCTCTCCTGCTATCCCTGTGATCTTTTCACCTCTGTGATATTTCTGTAATTCTCCTAGGGAGAGGAAAAGAAATTACTTGTCTGGAGACCACTTTTATTGGCACATATCAGTGCAGAAGTAAATAAGCCTTGTCCTGGGGGAAATTTTGTGTCCTCTCAACAATGTAGGCTTAAGCCTACTGTTGGTGATAAGGATTTTTTTTAGAACCTTCATTCCAGAGGTTGTATGCATGTAGGGAGCAAGCAGAAATTCTTTTCCAAACAAGTTTTGTTCATAAGAGTGTCGGGGTCAGCAATATTTTCATCCCCAGCACCTTCTTCCCTCCTAATATTTTGTCTGTTGGATTCTGAAACCATGATAGCTGCTAGGGAACAAAAGCTCTAGCAAGGTAATTTCTGGGCTGTGTTCAATTTTCAAATCAAAGTTGGGATTTCAAAACTTGCAACGTTATAGCAGTTTCTTAAAGACCTGTTCAGGCCATTAAATCTTGCAACATCTTTCGGAGAGGAGGTACAGATTACTATTGCTTTTGAGTTATGCTTTTCTTTATTGTACAGCTTTGCAAAACAACATACAGAGAGACTCAATGACTAGACAAAGAGAAAAGCATTGAGAAAAAAAAAAAAATCCATTGAGAAAAGCAGCTTGAGGAAAAGCTGGTGCTACAATTTCAAGTGGCTCTTGAGTTTAGGCAACCTTCCACTGCTCATCTGCGTGCTGCAGGCTCCTTGGTTAACACTGGTCTTCTGGGAGCTGCCAACACTGTTAGTAAAAGATCTCACAACCCTTTCCAGGCCACCGATTTCATACTGGTGGTAATAGGTTTCCCTCCACAAAGCAGAATTCCTGAATTCTTTCATCAGATCAGATTTTAAAATCTCATTGTTCCTGAGCAGACTGTGTTGCTCCACGTCCATCACAGATTTTAGAATCCAAGGAGCTTTTGAAGATAGTCAGTGACTACTAGTCAGTCACAGACCTCGCAGATCCGTACTTTCTCCATACTTCTAATACAGACCAGGAGATCACTTACATTGGAAGGAGCCTTTGGAGGTCATCTAGTCCAGCCCTCTCTCAGAGCAGGGCCAACTTCAACGTTAGATCAGGTTCCTCAGGATTTTGTTCCGTCCAATTTTGAAAACCACTAAGGATGTAGCTTCTGGGAGAGCCTCTTTCACTGTTAAACTCTCTTGCTGTGGGTGGTTTTTTTTTCCTTTTCTTTATATCCAGTCAGAATTTTTCCTTCTGCAGTTCAGAACTGTCGCCTCTTATCCTTTTGTTGTGCACCTCTGACGAGAGTTCAGATCCATCTTCTTTCTAAACCCCAGGTCAGATGTCTGACCTCTCCCCTATACAGCCAAGTGTTCCACACAGTTTGGTTAATTTATCTTCACACCACTGGTATCACATGAAGAGTTATTAACCACACTTATGAGGTGGAGCATAGAGACTAAAGATAGCAACTAAAAGTCATTTTGCTAATTTGGACATTTGCTAATTTGGACTGCCCTGTTTGAGAGAAATGGTACCAGATTTCCATATACGTAAAAAGCACAAATTCTCTTCACATCAGCTGCACTCAATTTATTCCCAGATCACTGTCTGTCCTCTTAGCTGGAAAAAGCATGGAAAGTGAATACATGTTCACACGACTTCATTGTGATGCATATGTACACGGCAGTTAAACGTCCACAAAGCAACACTGATCCTGAATGCCGGCAGCCTGCAAAATAGTGTCTGTATCCTCTGAAAGATCGTGCTGCAGTGAAAGTTGCAAACATTTTCATCTGGATCATACTTCCAGTTTCCAGTAGTTCACAAATCAATAGCAAATAGAATTCAATGACTCTGTAAAAGCTTATAGACGTCAGTGGAGAAGAAACAATTGCTTTACCAGTGACCTCACAGATACTTGCCAAGGGCAGGAGAATGGTGAGACTCGGGAATCACAGGGTCCATTACAGGATCTGGAGGAGGCCATCCTCCCTCTTTTCACCAAACTTGATGCTTCTTTCTTTTTATTAGTGGTATCTGGTTCCAACCTTGATTTCTCAACCATCTCATCCCCACCCATCCTGCTTGCTCAGCAGGACCTGGCATTCTTTGGCTTCTCTACCTGACTTTATGTGCCATCTTAGTCTTTGCCAACCTTCAGCTCCCCCTCCTACCTGTCCGTCTCCTTGCTCCCCTAGGTCCCCTCCACGTCCATCTTGTCTCTCTCTGTGACAGTCCTGATCTCACTGGTTTCCTTATTCCCTTGGGCCTAGTTTTACTGCTCTGACCTGGACATTTTTCCTCCTTGAGGCAGATGGGCTGTTGGTAGGCTGATTTAACACGCAGATGAGACAGTTCTTTGCTGTCAACTGCATTTGTGCCCTGACCAGCAGAGAGCAACTGGCAGCAGGAATGACTGGAAGAATCCCTTGAAACAACTCGGGTCACACTGTATTTATTCATCTGTGGGATGTGGTGTATTCAGGGCCTGATCACAGGTAAAAGCTCTGAAGGAATGCAGCTTGCTCAAACTGGTACAATCTAGCAGTTCTGAGTCTCATACAAGCCTGGTGTGGAAGAAATCTGGAGACATTTTAGCTGCTCAAAAGAAAGAAGTCTTTACCATACATATTCCTACTGCGTTTTTCTTGCAAATATTTATAAGCTGGTGCAGATTCTAAGGGGAAGAGTGAAAAACGTGCTAATACAGAAGTGACGCCTTTTCTTTTCATCTCTCCCTACCTCTATTTTAAGTCCTAATCCAAAATATGAAAGCAAAAACGTATTTCAGCAGAAGGGTTTTCAGTTCTGGAATAAGGACAAAACAAACTGTTTTCTCCTACCCACAGTCTTGGGAATGGATCAGCCATTTTTGGTGAAGCTTTTGACCCAACACAAACATAAATCAGCCTGGCAGCAGAAAACTGTGGGGGAAAAATTTAGTCCAAGCAGGAAAAGTTTCAAAGGAACAAGTGAATTAGAAAAGTGCTGCATAGCAGGAACTTGCTGGCCAGCTTTAGTGGTAGCAAGTACTGCCAACCCTTTCTACATTTGTTGTACCTATCTCAAACACGACATTAGCATGAGCAACCCACAAAGGTTCATCTATTTAACTCAATGATTTGGGCAGCTAATCCAGATCCCCGGTCTGCAAGGTTTTGGATAAGCCTCTACTCCTGCACAGAACTCTGTTGACTCAACGAGGCTGTGGAGACCCATGTGTCCAAGCCAGCTACAGGGCAGGACGAACACCCCATCAAAGGCAACACCTTCCAACGGGAGGGAGGAAACTTCACACTGCACTTCTATTGTTGAGCAAACTCCATCCCTCAGAAGGAACCTCCAAAAGTCAAGGGTCACGAGGGAGCTCACTGTTACATGACATTACTCACGCTCTAGAAAACTAAAGCCTGGGCCAAGGCAGTCATAATGAAGAGAAGGAAAAGATCTTCGGTTAATTGACAGAAAACACCCCAAAATCTAGCTTGCAGGGGCACAGGCTTTTGTCACAGTGGCTGACATTTTGCCTGTTTGGAAGGAAATGAATTAGAGGAGAACGAAGAGCATATGTTGTCAAGTGGGTGTAAATCAAACTAAGCAAACAAAGGAGCACAGGGAGAACTCGGCTGACATGGAGGCTGAGAGAAGAGAAGAGGCTGGAAGCAGCAACAGCTGCAGATGCTTTTCAACAGACGTATTTCCTTAAAAATCAGCTTAGATTTCCACATGTTGATGAAAAGCTGGGTAAAAGGTAGCAGCAATCAATGCACCTACCCTGGGAAGTTTCTAGCAGAATGCCCACAAGTTGGTTGCAGTGTTCAGTATTACTTATTTGGGTCCTGACTCATGATACTTGTGCAAACACGTATTGACCCTCAAGAGTGGAACGCTCTCTCATACGTTATAAGTCCTATAAGTACCTTTGTCTACAAAAGCAGACTTGCTTTTGTACAAAGTAATAGCACACAAGGCCTTGTTAAAAACAGATTTCAACTCAGCTTATTCTTCAGTTACTCTATAAAGCCGAAAGTGGTTTTCCTCATTGTTCTTTATAGCCTTCCCAGATCTTCTAGCCACAAACACATCATTTACTTAAGCCACACATAAACAACCATGATTTACGCCAACTTTTCATTCAATGGAAAGCACATGAAAGAACTACTCTCCTTCTGTGTGTTACTTGCCTGCAAGGCCTGGAGTCTCTCTTTGCAAATTCCTCATGGTAACCCCAGGCAGTTGTCAAAGCTTGTTCCATATTTGGCATTTTAAGAAATTCCCATGAGTTTATTCCATTACAGAATCATTCAGTCACCATTTGGCACCTTTTTTTGCACCAGATGATGAGTCAAAGAACTTCATGATCTCTGAAAAAGCCAGACCCTTAACCGGACTTGACGTCATCCTCTTGTCAGAATGCAAGACATATCTACTGCAGTTGCCATACAAACTTGTATGACAACCAACGATTGTTATACAGTTCCTTGTCTGACAATAAGTGAAGTGTTATAATTCAGATTGCTATTCTGCAAGTGAATAGCGATAGAGGGTCACCATCTCAATCACAAAAAACTGAGCCAGGATGGATAAAAGCTGAATCAACAAAAACAGTCAGATGAAACCAGTTAAAAAAAGCCCTTGCCACAATATACAGAAATAAATAAAACACCACCCCTTCTGCTTTTTAAAATCAGGGTTGGTCTCAGTTGAGAACATGCAGTACGCTTGTCTCTTTGGCACTATGCCCTGTACACCAGAAGTAACAGAATTTCTCCAAAATCCCCTCCTCCCAGCTAAGAGCTGGCAAGGAACACAGCATTGATTGCTGAATCTGAGGGCTGGTTGACAGCCCTCCCTACCCAGTGTGATTCAGAGCCCTGCAGTAGCCGTTCTAAGATTAGCAGACCATTACCTAAGAATACACATCTCGGATCTGTTCTCCTGACAGGGCGAGCACTCCTCTCTGGACCTGCTGGTGCAAAGCAGCTCAAATCGGTGTCATTCAATGGAGTACCCTATGACGCATCTGAGCTCAGATGGAGCGCACTGTGCCATGATAACTCTCAACATCTCACCCCTATAATGGCAGCGGGACGTTTAGCTGGCATTGCACTCAGCACTTGCTGCCTCGGGCATATCTCTGCGCTCTGTACATTTTTGCTGATTCTGTAGCACTAATAAATGTCAAATACTGGCAGTCTTTGCTTAGCATTTGTTGAAAAAAATACGCTGCTTGTCATTGTGCTTACACCTGTGGTTTCTGCTGCTCTTGTTTTCCATGCTGCACTGAAGAAGCCACTATTTGAGACCTATTGCTAGGCACACCTGCCTTATTCTTTGCGGTGGGTCCCTAGGAACCACCACTTGGTGGATGAACACTTGCATCCCTCAAAAACTGGAAAAGGCAGCCAAGTACATTGATTGACACTTTACATTTCAAGCATTGCACTAGAACACAGCCATGGCTTCAACAGCCCTTGCCTCCCCCTTTCTGCAGAGCAAACCTTGGACCTAGGAGACCAGGGCTGATGGGTGGGACCATGCAACATAAACTACATGCTTTACAGCTGGCATCACTGTCAGCAAATCCAAAAGCCACATCTGAGACCATCTGCTAGGACCTGATACTTGCCTTTCAGCACCAGCCACCTTCCCCATCCTCTAGGGTTTCACAATTGTTAAGAGAAGGGGCAACATGACCTTGCAGAGCCCTGAAATCCTCAATATACTTTATCCGTCAACAGTCAGATTAGGGTAAATTCACCACAGGCCCTTCTCCTAGTAGATGTTTCTCACCTATGGGTGAAGAAATTCACATGTACACGTGCTGCACTCTGTATGAAAACACTGATTATTACACTGTGATTATGTGGGGAGGATGGGCTAGTCTCATTTTGCAGGCTGTTGTGGACTACTGTGGGAGAATCACAGATGGCATAATAAATTAGTCTGTATTCATGCTTCCTATATTTTCCACAACCTATTCTTCCAACGAGAAACATAATTTTCCAGGAAACATCAGATTTCAGAGTCAGATTTTCAATCTGCATCATGTGTAATGCCATGTGCAATCTATTATTTGGGTAGTATTGTTTCACCCAAACAACCAAGAAGCACATGCATAATTCCATCATGCCCAGAAGTTCGTGAAGGGTTAATGAGGGGTGTACATTGGCTGGCTGGGTGGATGCTGGAGGAGCCTTCCACTGAGCATCACCATGCAGCTGCCACTGCCAGAGATCTGGGGCAGTTTGGCGTAGCAGGGCACAGGCAGGGAATCATACGGAGGCTATAAATGGCATTATGTGTGTTCGTATAGGCCACTTCGGGCTTCTTAACCTTGAACATTACTTAGTGTGATAGCCCATCTGCCAGAAATTCCTCCCAGAACAATGATCTGAGCCTGGATCACTTTCACACATACAGCAATATGTCTGGGGGCTCATCTCCTCTGGCCTCCCGAGAGCTCCATGGTGCTCCAGCACTAGCTTTTATCTTACTTATTTAAAAACTGCCAGAATAAAACTACCCTGGAGGCCAAACAACGAAAGGGCTTCTCTGCCAGACCTGTGTTCTCCCAGCATGCAGCCACAGCTGTATTGTGCATGACGTGACAGCACGTAGGATTGTGTGAGGGCAGGACTCAACAGGTGAGGTGAGACGGCCTGCTGAGATAGTCCTGAGGGACTGCCTTAGGCAGAGAAGATGAAACATGGTTCAGTGTGGATCCTGGAGCAATTTTCCTTCTTTTATATGCCCAGGTTTCCTCAACAGCACTGCCAGTTGGTTTGTTTCAAACCTGAGTGGGCTCGTGTGTGTTCAGTGGACATGACCAGGGTCCTACAAACAAACCAGCAATGGGACCAAACTGCCATCTACTTGTTCATGCAGAGGCAAGAAACCACATATGAGATCGGCATCATCAGAGAGCAGATAATGTCGGAGTGCTTCCTACAGACAGGGACAGGAGGACAACTTACAGAAACTTATGCGCAGCACAGGTCTAAGTATGCTCAGTCTCAGATAACTACTAATTACAATAATCATTACTGTAGATTGCCTAGAATCTCTTTCTTGAGTTACAAAGCTGCAGGCAAACCTTGCCCTTGCTGATTAAAACAAGCTGTGGGAGCTGTAAGATATCAGACAGCCTTTGTCTAACAGTAAACGGGCACCACAGCAGCACAGCACCTGGATAAGCATGACCACCACACTCCACCATATACAGGATGAAGAACAGGCTCTTTAACAGCCAGCCTAAAATGTTGAAGAACTGAACTCTACCTATTAGCACAATTCTAATTGTTACCAAGAACACAATTTGCATGCCAAAAAGATGTTCGTAATTGATGATGTTCTCAATCATTCTCTCACTTTGGTTTTATTTTCCGGTGTCATACAGCATTTAGAGTTAAAAGGAACTCAAAACCTCCTCTGAAATAAATATGGATGGCAAAGAGAGGTCAGTGCACATGGCTTTCCGTTCCCAAACTGCATCAAAATGCAAGGAAAATGTCTGATGATGGGTTAGGACGGACTGTGTACTCAGTGACGGTCTAGGGAGTGAGCATTAACTGTTATAACAAGGAGAACAAACCAATTTTAACTTTTTCCAGAATGTTGGCTGGGCTTTTAGCCACTGCTATCACATGTACCAAATATCCAGAGGCTGCACATCATGTGGCACAATGCAGAATTACCATAATGGAGACCTACTCTTTCTCGAGGCCTTTTAAATTCTGTAAGTTTTCAGTATTTCTGAAAATCATCCAATCTTCTGTTCTTCTGGGCCTTTCAAAGTACTTAAAAGCTGTAAACTGATTTCAAACTTTTGCACCTTCAAAGAAGAAGGAAAACATAGCCATTAAAAAATATACCATGAAAATATGCTCAGTGCCCAGTGTTTGGCAGAAACTGTCCGTAAAAGGAGTTAGCTAAATGTAGATAAGCCTGTACTCTGTATGTCTGAGAAATAAAGTTTGTTTATTGTCCCAAGTAAAAGCAATAGGTGAATTTCCGAATATTTTGACACAGTATCAAGCTGTGGTCTCACAATTTTGGACCTCAGTTGCTATTGCTCTGAGGTTCATTAAATTGTAAATTCAAGGCAAAAAACACCTACCCCGTTAGAAAGCCGCAGTTACACAGATATATAACTTTTCATTGTCAGAACAAAAATCCAACGAGTCTTGTTAACAGCATATACATGTATATAGCATTGCCTAATCTTATAATATTTGGCTCAAGACCTGCCAGCTTTACAAGCAATAAATCATTATGGTCAAATGAAAACTATAAAACAAAGTAGAAATACATAGGAATGTGCATAAAAACAATCTCACTAATTATGATACCAAACGAACAGAAGACTGGAAAGCAAAGATAGTTTTTAAAATCTGTATTATGATTATAGTAAGTATGATTAACTTAGTAATAACTGTAACTTTGTATAAACACCAGGAATCACATTCATCCAGAAATACACAGAAGAGAACTTGGCAAAAAGAACAAAATGTAACAGCACATCAGTATAGTTGTTTACTATACCTATGAGGAGGAGGATGCAAGTGGTAGGAAAAGACACTTCAGTTTTATTAGGTGGGGGAAGTTGGACTGGTGACATTCTGGAAAACGAAAGAAGCATTCTCTTTTATCCTTTCAAGGAAAGGATCAGCTAGAGTCTGATGTTGCCCAGAGAAATGTTTCCATTGCATCAACTGTGACATGGAGAGCGGTTTCTTTGAATCGGGCTTCCCAAGGTTTTGGCCAAGCTGGCAGCTTCTAGATACAGAAGGCTTTTCTGAGGAAGGATCTGAAAAAAAAAAAAAATGATGCAGTAGATTAATCAGAAAAAAACTAGGACAGAAAATTTCAGTCTGAATCAATAAGCCGGTTGGTGATAACAAATGAGAGAAAATAGAACAGCATATATAATCCTTCTATGTCACTGAAACACAAACATATGTATTCACAGTAAGAGGGGAAAGGCTGTTTCTTGCTCATTGATTGAGTTTATCAAAATCACCATATGCTAGCATAAAGCCAAATCCTTTTACACATGGATGGGAAAGGAAATATCTTATCTGGCAATTTCCTTTCTTCTGTTTCCCTAATTCTGTGACATTTGGGCTGCTCCCATTCTTTAAGTAAACCTGAATCTAGAAGTATGTTGCAGCAAAATTCGTGCTAGCTTCTATTTCCTCCCAGAGGAGTCATTCCAACCAGCTAAGAATAGCTTGAATAGCTATTTCATTGACTCAGCACACCAGAGCTATGCACTCTGTACATCCAGATTATGTCAAGTTGTTCAATATACACAATATTGTATACGGTATATCACAGTAAGGGAAAAACTATTGCCTGTGAAGCACAAGAAGAGGAATTCACTTTTGACAAAGGATCCTAAACAGTACCAGGTCACTGCAGGGTATGTCACACATTGCTGGCTTCGTGACTCATCTGATGCATGTGATAAATGAGGAAATCATTTTGGATGGAAAAAATTGAATCACTGCTGCTATCGGTTTCAAACCTGTCGTCAAATATTTTCATAGCAGTGTTACATGCTCCTTAGGAAAGACCAATGATATGAACAGCGTGATGACTCAGAGTATTCTTGAGTTTTTTAAAGTTTTGGAGAGCCCATAAAGAGTCATATATGCAAGACTTTCCTTTTGACTGACATATGATGCACATTTGCACTAGACTTGCAACATATTCTTTTACTGGCCAGAAGAAAAATTAGAATAGATGCACTTCTGAAGTCACAGAATCATAGAATACTAGGTTGGAAAGGACCTCAAGGATCATCTGGTCCAACCTTTCTTGGCAAAAGCACAGTCTATACAAGATGGCCCAGCACCATGTACAGCTGAATCTTAAAAGTGTCCAATGATGGGGAATTCACCACTTCACTGGGGAGATTATTCCAACGCTTGATTGTTCTCATTGTGAAAAATTGTCCTCCTGTGTCCAACTGGAATTTCCCCAGGAGTAACTTGTATATATTACCCCTACCTTTGCCATGTGACTCCTCGTAAAAAGGGAGTCTCCACCTTCTTTGTAGCCACTCTTTAAATACTGGAACATGGTGATAGGGTCTCCCCTAAGCCTTCTTTTCTCAAGGCTGAACAAACCCAGTTCTCTCAGCCTTTCCTTATATGGCAGGCTTCCCAGTCCTTTGATCATGTTGGTTGCCCTTCCCTGGACCCTCTCCAGCCTGTCCACACCTTTTTTGTATAGCGGGGACCAAAACTGACACAGTATTCCAGGTGTGGCTTGACGAGCACCGAGGAGAGTGGGACAATGACTTCTTTGTCTCTGCGGGTGATGCCCTTGTTGATGCAACGCAGCGTCCCATTGGCTTTCTTTGCCACTGCAGCACACTGTTCACTCATATTGAGCTTGTTGCAAAGCCACTCTCCATAATCTGTGAGAAGTCATGGAGATCAGGGGACATCCCAGAAGACTGGAAGAAGGCTAATGTCACCCCCATCTACACAAAGGGTTTAAAGGAGGATCCAGGAAATTACAGGCCCATCAGTCTTACTTCAGTCCCTGGGAAAGTTATGGAACAAATACTCCTGGGGGCTATCACAAGTCAAATGAAGTGACTGGGAAAAGCCAGCATGGATTCATCAAGGGCAAATCATGCTTGACAAACCCGATCACTTTCTATGACTGGGCAATCTGCTCAGTTGATGTGGGGTCTGTGGTGGACACTGTCTACCTGGATTTCTCCAAGGCTTTCAACACGGTTGCCCACAGCCTCCTCCTAGAGAAACTGATGTATTAAGGTCTAGACAAGCGGTCTATGCGGTGGGTGGGGAATGGGCTGACAGGCTGCACCCAGAGGGTGGTGGTAAATAGCTCCTTCTCAAACTGGCAACCTGTCACAAGTGGGGTCCTCCAGGGATCAATATTGGGCCCAAGGCTGCTTAATATCTTCCTAAGTAATCTGGATGAAGGGATCAAGTGCAACCTGCTGAGGTTTGCCGGTGATACCAAACTGAGTGGGGAAGTGGACACTTTGGAAGGGAGAGACAGCTCTCTTAACACCCTCAGGTGGATATTATCAGGGCCCATCGATTTGCAGAGGTCAAGCTCCTGTAATAGTTCACATACTAACTTACTTCACTGACAGTGGGTCTGTGTTTGCATCAACCTGGATTTTTGTTCCCAAGGCCTGGGCCCCTTACAGATTACACATTCTTAACTCCATAAATTACACCATAATCAGGTAAAACAATAGGCTTACAGCTTTGTAGCTGATCTGAAAGCCAGTAGAATAGCAAGCAACCCATCGGCACGACCTATGCACAGTTAATTGCTTCCTTTCAAGACTCCTGTGATTTCCTAAAAATGGCGCTAATGTGAACGGACAACAGGAGCTTGGTCAAGAATATCCAGTATCATTGATATGTCTCATGGAGATCACTATGAAAAGTTCATCTATTGTGAAGCCTGTATTCTATTGTTTGGCTCCTCTTCAGTTTATCTTTTGAATCATACTTGCTAGAAATGGAGGAGACAAATCAGTGAAAGTTCTTGACCTTTTCTGTGCATCAGTATCTGTCCCCAGTAACCTGGAATCTGGTTCCCCAATGAAGTAATTTGAAAGCTTTCTGTTCTTCGAAAACGCAAAGAGACCAACTAATGGTAGGTGCATTCTGGGTGATCAAACTGAAGACCGTGACTCACAACAATTTGACGAGGGAACTGATGAGCCAGTTTGTCCTCCGCTTTTCAGGAAGTCAAACTTTCCCCTCACTCTATCAGTTCCACCACTTAAGTCTAAGAATGACCTTCAATTTTCTCCTTGATTTACTGCCAAAAAGGTTCTGTTCACTGGGACCAAGATATGATTACCCTTGAGGAAGTCCTGGTTACATTCACTGCCCTGAGATCCAGGAGACTGATGTTGTGGTTGAATTGATGGAACAAATATGTGTTCAAATCATAAGACAAGCACTCAAGAGTGTTAAGACAATTGCAAAACGCTAAATAAAATTACATGCACCAGTGTTCATCACAGTAATATTACAAAATTTCTCTGGATTTCCGCAGTCCAGGAGCTCTACCTGCTTCATTGCACACCAGTGAGAAAATCTGGCTAACATTTAACACTAAAGGTGCCTTTTCCACACAGACCCTGTAATAGTGCCTAGGTGGAGGCTGGTGTATTTTAGAACATAACTTACTCATGAGAAACTGATGAAATCAGTATGTGGAGGAAAATTAAAGGAGAGAGGCAAATTCTTATGGCTACAGAAACTCGGTGCTTTCACTAACCAAGTCCTCCTCATTTTGGATAGAATGGGATGAGAAAGGAATACAATTCTAGCCTAATACCTGGAGACATGCAAACCATCAAGCAAAATAGTCTCACTGGGTCTACTGAACACATGCACTCTTGTATTTCTTTGGCTCTTTTCATTGTGGTATCTGTGTGCATTTAGAAGACAGCAGTATTGGTGCCTCGTTATCACATCTGTGATACTGTGTGGGGATATTTCATGCCCAAAGGAAAGAAACATACCAGGGCAATAGACACTCCTTCCTTTAAGAAACTAGATGAGCTATAAAACTAAATGGATGAGATGTAAACGTAACTTAAGATATTTTTTCTTTTCTAATCCTGCTCCTGACTTAAACCTATATACCTCAATGCAGCAAGGTATTTAAACAATTTTGGTATGCCAAAAGAACACAAGAGGCAGATTCCTGCAGAAAGGATAGACGTGAATATTTGCAGCTTGGGTTTACAACTGCCCGAGAATCTTCCAATATTTCTCAAATAGCTATTTTAATCATCCTGCATGAGCTTTAGCTAATAACTGTGAAGGGTTATATTCAGAGATTTGGCCTATTATTATCTAGAGATCTTCATCGGGTACTGGCTGTCTGCAGATAAACAGCTTTTGAACTAACACTTACCAGCTACTCATTACTGCCTTTGAATATTTAGAAACATAACACCATACAGTGTCATTTGGTTGTAATGAATCACTAGTTGAGCTGGCCATAGCTAACTCAAGGAATTAAGAAGCATGATACATTAATTGGTTGTTGCTGCAAGGAATGAGTCTTTCTCCTCTTCATCTTGTGAAGGGCTCCTATGAATTAGAAAAAACAACCAGTATCTGGAAGATCCCATAATGAACCGCATTACTTTGATGCTATTTTACTGAGCATCAGAGTTTTCTCCAATGACAGACCATATATTCAGAATGGATGTACTACCTCAGCTATGGTCAGAGATAATGAAAACGAAACTCACTTTGATGGTCTTTTTTTCCCATACAGTTGCACTCAAGCAAGTCATGGGTAACGCAGCTGGAATCTTCGTGAAGAGTAAAGAGATTTCTAAGCTCCTCTATGGAAAAATTGATGTGTTCAGATGTCTTGGAAAGGTCTACAACTGCCCCAGAAAGGTCTTGTTTGCTGATCTGTCTTTGATAAATCTTTTCTTCTATTGAGCCTGTATTGGAAAAAAAAAAAAGATACACTGGGATAATTTTTGACTAGTATTCTCAAAAAGAAAAGTCAAATCCGTTTCTTTATAATAATATTCATAGGAAATGCTAAATCACTATTTTCCATTATTAAAGCAAAAGCAAAGCAAAGCTAAATGAATCAATGTGATGTTTCTATTTTAACTGAATTCAGAACAAATTATATATATTTTCAAAGAGCAAATTATTTTCAAAAACACTCTGTCCCTTTCTTTTACTGACAAAATTCCAATAGCTGTCTCACTCTAGGGTGTGCTTGAGCACCATCTCTGACCTGTGGTTAGCAGTCTGTAGATATATACGGTATGTTTCTGACCATCTCTCCACACTCTGGCCATTGCCTGAAGAAAGAAAAAAGACGAAGAGCATTAACAGCCCACTATACAACAGTATTTAAACTAAAATTTGTAGCCTCCACTGATCAAATTACCAGTTCTTCTAGCTCATTCAAAAAGATGTTGTCAGCTTTTCCTCAATAACTGTCTTTGTTTTTACAAAAGTCTTCTGTTATTAACTGTAAATAATTTTGAAAAAATAATTTATTTTCTGCCATTTTTGCTGCCCTTTCTTTCCATGCAGTATAATAGGAAGGTAGCGGTTTCGCCTCTTTCCTGCCAGAAATCCCCTCTTCATATTTTTCCATGCATTAGCAGCTGTTTAATATTTCAGGAATACTTATCATTCTCCACCATTTCCACAGGTTCTTTGCAACAAAACAGCTTTAGAAATGGCATTCCAATTTCTTTTAAAATTGTAAAACTAGTGTTTCATGCACCCTTTAATTCTTAAACAAACAAAAAATAACTGAGTACTGATATATGATTTTTGTCAAAAATGTAAGGGTTACACATACATATTGAGTACAAGGACACATAACACGGCTTGCGGTCTTTGGCAACCTGTAGCAATTTTGACTGATTTAGCAGACTGTGTTCCAAGCAACAAGACAAGTGACCACATGAGGGTACTAATTCACACTTGGAATAGGAGCAGGGCCAACAATCAGAGTTTGTTTCAGGTATTAAGCAACACGGCATTACTCTACAAGAAAAAGTTTCTTACTGCGTTGATAAAAAAGGGGTTTTAAAATTGTTATTGTTAAGGACTATTCTAACTGACACTCTTATGCCAACTAAATAATCCCTTGAGTCCAACAGTGCTGTTACAAGAATAGCACAGCACCAGCTTTGTTTTCTTTCTTTTAGCATCATTGCCACGTGATTTTCTCATTCTCTTAATTCTGATCAGAACCTCTCCCTTTTTCTCAGGTATTGCAAATTGACAGCAGCACTTACTATGCAGTCTAATCATAATTTTCTTTTCTTTTTGGAAACACACTGTTGAGAGATATTAGTTGTTTAGCTTAAATAAATAGATTTTAATTAGAATAAATTACTTAAGGTTATGAGATGGTGTGATTTATGCTGCTTGCCTAGCTTTACTTAGCATGAGTAGCAAGATTTGCTGAAGCCTGTAGGTTCCAATAGAGTTAATTTTCTTAGTAATTTTCCTAGCAGCTGGTACAGTGCTGTGTTTAGTCTTTTAGTATGAGGAAAATGTGGATAACACACTGATGATTTGGTAGTGTTTTTCCCTAAGTTTGGGAGTTGATAGTTCCCTGTGTTCTGCCAGCAAGTGCAGGTGCACAAGAAGTGCAAACCAGAAGATAAGGAGGCTCCAACCGCCAGCAGAGACTGCAAATCAACAAGGTAAGAGCAGTCAATGGCCACTCCGCCTGCCCCGACACAGAAAAAGAATCTAATAAAGTGTTAGAAGACCCCAGACCACAAATCACCATTGGACTAAAAGACATGCGAAGAGCGCGTGAGGAGAAGGTGTATAGATCGCAAGGGTATAATTGCTCAGGGAGTTCTGTGTTCCATGTCCCTCTGCGGAGGCCCTCAGCTAGCTGACCCTGCTGCTGTACCTTTCAATTAATTTATTTATTTTTACAGAATCCAATGCCTGAGACTGTTCTGCGGGAAACACCCAATTTGGGTTATACTCTGTGCATATATTAGAAAACAACTGAGCGCATTTTTCAGCATCCTCTCTCAGTCTCGGCATTTTACTGCACCGTGAAGCTAAATCGCCAGAATTCCGAGGCTGATGAGTACATACGTGCACCACAGGGGAAGCCCGGCCACCTACGGTCAAGCCCGAAGAAGGAGGGAGTGCGCCCAAGAGTGTGTGGAGTGGAAAGGGGCACCCGCTGGCTCACTGGAGTCACCCACTGCAAAGGGACCTCGGTCCCAGCAGTTAAAGACTCGTCTGGTGGGTGTGTGCAACACCTTGAATGGTGCGTGAGTGCTCAGGCAGCGGCTCCTCCTTTAACACACAGCAACTTTCCAGTTAAAAAGAGGTCAGGAGACAAAGGGGATACAGGACTCACTCCTCCAAGGAAACCAGAATTTACTCTTCATTTTTTACTGCAAGGGGGCTTCTAATCATACCTATATACATAATATGACAGAGAAACATTTCTTCTTTTCTCCTCACATACAGTTTTTCCCCAGTAACATACTTGTCCAGATGCCACGTGATAATTGGGTAGCAATAAGACGTGTAAAGCCAGGCATTTCAAAATCAATCAACATCCCATCGATGCCCACCCCAACCCCCACGTACACAGTTGCATCAGACCTGAAGATCCGTAGCTGGATTCCAGTCGATATCATACAGGATCAAATGAGATGCTCCGACCAGATTCAGTCCTACTCCGCCAGCCTTTGAACTCAGCAAAAAGATAAAAGCTGGACTGAATTTACTATTAAAAGTATCAACAATCTGTTGCCGCTGGGAGACAGGAGTGTGTCCATCAAGTCTGGTATAAGAGTATCCATAACGTTTGCATGTCTCTTGCAGTATGTTTAATGTCTGAGTGTAATTGGATACCAATACGACTCTGTCAAACAGTAAAACAAAGTTATCATCTTAGGCCTTGGTAAAATCCAATAACAAATTACTGAAGACATCAAAGAAAATAAAATTACCAGTCAGGCAAAAATTACACATCAACCTGAGGTTACTCATGTTTCCTAAGAAATAAAACATTTCCAATTAATTTGAAGCACATACTAGATTTGGATGCATTTTACCTACTGTCAAGCATTCAGATGTTAAATAATGAATGTTTTCCTTCGCAACAGAATTTGGCTTAATGCATAGATTGCAGGGATCCAGAACCAACCACATAGTTGGTCTTTTTTTTAAATCCCTATTTATACAAAATAGCAGTTGTTAAGGCAGCATTTGCAAAGGGTGTTGGAGCAGCTAATTAACAATATATATATGCCTGTACTTACTGAAAAAGCTACTGTGAACTTCTATAGAAAACCTTCGAAAATTCTAATAAACAAAACCATGAAAGTCAAATAGGAAAGCAATGACAGCTACATTTTATGACTGAAAAGAACTGGGATGAAGGATAGCAAAAGATACCACAAACAATACACTCTCGGTATTTGTTGTTATTTTATTTAAAGCAAAATCAGTCTCCTGATCCCTTACCCTAATGACCCATACTATACTGGTGGTTTTTCTCTGAAATTTTGACTAAATATGTTTCAAAGACCTGCAAATCTAGAATTTCTATCCTCCCAGATATTGAGGATGACTATACTGAGTGGACAAAGGAAGATCTTTTGAATTTAAGCCATAATAAGCACAGCTAGGGCTTTTTCTGCCAGATCTTGTTCAGAGGTGTTTTACAATCTAAACTAAATGTACAAAATTACATTAAAGATGCTCCATCTTTTAAAATAATTTTGATTAAAAACAAGTACTGAAGAACTAGACATATAATTTCAGGGAAAACCTGACAAATTAACATTTAAAAATTATTTTAAAGTATTTTTAGTATTACTTTTTACACTTGAACTACATCCAAGACTTGTTTGTAAAGACTTTGCAAGATTGGTATTTTTTGTCAATCAACCCCAAATTCACACCTTTGATTTCACTCAAAAATAGAATATAAACTTTAAAAGAGGACTGGAACTGAGTCTGTATATTACAAAAACTATTTAGTACTAATGAGAGCAAAGAAACAAATGAAAAAGAAACACGAACAGCATTGAATTAAAGCAACAAAACTTTTAAAAGCGTAAAATAACGCCTCAACACCAGCTGTAACTCAGCAGCTCCTGTAGCACTGATAGAGGGACAGGTCCTTTTTCCTGACACCCCTGATTCTTTTGACCTACAAGAAATAAGGCCGCTACATTTAGGTATTTAGTTGTTACTGGTTTCAACAGCTGCTAGGCATATAAACCCCAACAACAGGCACAGCCTTCTGATTTGTAAAGAGAGAACATCAGGAAGAAACAAATTCCATTACATCAGTGCCAAGAGATCTGCTGTTGTTTCCTGCTACTGAATTACAGCATGTCCTATTTAAGCATCAATTTAAATAAAAGCTAAAAGCTAAATACTTTTGGAATAGCTGGGCTTTAAGGCAGGAGTACATAAAAAAAGTTATCGGGGGACACAAGGTCATGTGATATTTCCATGAATCAGCAATTGCACAGTAACTAACCATGTGCATTTTATTACCCCACGATAAACAGAGGTTTTGCTACATGTCCGTGGCATTTACCACAGGGGAAATAAGCAGTCGCTGTGCAAGTTCATCTGTTGAGACTGGTTCCCCTGAACAGAAAAGGCAGCAAGCACTAAGCAGTTAAATGTCATTAAAGAGGAAAGGACTTATAATCTAGTAACTAAAAATATTTTAGTGCAATTTAAAGTATTTAATATAAGAATAATCTCCTCAAGGAGATACAAAGCATTGGAAAGTATTTGCAAGTAGACAATATGTCATAGTACAGGGGCTGTAGCAAACACTATCTTACTTGCTGGAACTCAGTATGAAAAATACGTGTATCTTTATCTTGAAAAAATATGAAGAGCAACTTTGAAAATGTGAGCTGTAAATCCTAGTTTAGTAATTTAACACAGAAGAGCCAGGAGCACAATGCATAAACATGCCTGGCATCTCTGTAAACAGTTGCAATGCCTTTTTTTTTTTAATATTACACCCCCATGCATTTGAAAAGCGAACCAATAACAAGCAGGTCACTCCCATTATCTCTCTTTTTCCTTCTTTCACACTTGCCTTTCTGAAGAGTTGAGTTCATGGATTGCTGCTAACAACTTCACCAGCACCTGCAATTTTCCTGAATCGGTTTCAGAGAAAGTGTCCAAAGTATAATCTTGAGGAAAGACATCTATTAGACCTTCGTAGAGACTGAACTCATCATGTTCATCGGACATAGGATCGCAGCTTTTTTCCTGTTGAAAATAAAAGGATTCCTATGTCCTCTCTAACATGTTTTGGGTTTTTTAAAAACTTTACTATATTTTTATTACAAAGACAAAAGGAGGCACTGAAAGCTGCCACAAAGTACTGTATCATGTGAGCACTACAATCTCCCAGTACTGCATTGAAAGCACAGTTTTAAAATATTGATAGTGTTTATTTTGCTTTACACCCTTTAAGGTAAGATGTTGTTTGCAGCTGAGTAGAAAGTTGATATACTTAAAACTGGAAAATGTGTTTTACTTCTACTTCTCTACTTAAACAACCACACAGATGTATACCCACACCAAAGCCATGTCTGTAAGTTGGGGAAAAAAGTCAACACTCTGCTTATTCTTTCTAAATCACATGACACCTTATTGTGGAACTCCCCAATCATTGACTTTTTTTTAGGAAGATGCTACCATTACGATTCAGTTATGCAACTGGAAGTGAAGAAGAGCTAACAAGTAAAACCAATAAAATAGAAGAAATACAGGTAATATTTTGCTGTAATTTGAAAATCAATGTTTCACAGGGAGGAAAAAGCCAAGCTAATCAAACCCCAAAACCACAACGGTAATAAATGACTTGCACATATAGTCCTTTCCATCCCTATAATTTCTGAAGGGTTACACTTCCACATATGGAAATTTTCTAATGCTTATACTATGAAGTAAAGGCAATGAACTTTACTCAGCAGCGTTCAAAGTTACAGAGAGGTCTGTGCTGTGGACTTTCATGAACGTCCACAGCAGTCATGAAGTGCGTCTTTTAAGAAAGACTTACATTTCCACCCACCTTACTTGGACTTTGACTAGTGGCCATAGAAGTTAGTATTACCAAGTTCTAACTATCATGTTATTTACCTATAGGAATGCGAACATTTTCTATAGAAACAACAAGGTGTACAGCGTGATAGGATCCCAGGAGAAGTGGAAATGGAGACATCTAGCACCACTGATATCTTGAGCCTGCAGCTCCCAGTGTCACCGGGCTCGAGAGGGTGAAATTATCACACGGACAGGGAGGTTTCAGAGGAACCAGCAAAGTACAGGGAATAATCTCTAGTACAGGGAATAATCTCTAGCTGATGATGTTCTTTGTAAAATTTACATTTGTATGTATTTTTACAAATATTCAGAGTCAAGATTAAGACAGAAAATATAGAAAGAACAAGAAAATACCATAAGGCAACAGGATACCGGTGAGGTACCTTCCCTGGGTACATTCAGATTTCCTAACATCTATGTTTGTGAAAGCAGGTGTCCCAAAGCAGGCTGTATGTGAGAAAAGAGTATGGAAATAACCTTAAGTAACACGCACATTGACCATAACATAGTTTTAGTGACCTTTGCCTGCTGAAATGACTAATTGTAGGCACCCACCCCCACGCAAATAGATACCTTTATGGCTTTAAACAGAAGACACGGATGATTGCAAAGTTTTTTCAAAGCTCCTATGCATATGAGGTGAGGACTGTTTTCTAGCCTGCCTTGTAGACAGGACCTAATAACTTGAGAACTGAGCAGTTTTCGGTACAATTCAAGTTGCAGTGCTGTTGGTCGGCAAAAGATTATGCTTTCCTTTTTGGGGGGCAGAAATTTGTTTATAACCTCCTGTGTTCTCCTAAGAATAAAGAGCCCAGTGAGGCGTGTGAGTTCTGCTGCTCTTTTTTCTCCTAATTCCTTCTCCTCCTAAAAGAACAAAGCACAAAATTAATGATAATCTTGCATTTCATCCCAATAATTTCTGTATCATAGAATCATAGAATGGTTTAGGTTGGAAAGGACCTTGAAGATCATCGAGTTCCAATCCCCATGATTTCAATTAGGTAGTTAAAGAACATTTTAAATGTATGATACCATTTTCTAACACGGGACTGTAATGATCAATTCTTCTCCAATTAGTACCACTGCTTAGTTCTAGGTCTGGTTTCTAAAGTCTTAAATAAAGGAAGAAATGTCCCAGAAGACATCCAAGGCTCAAATTACATTCCAGAATTTCCTGACTGATGCAATGAAATCATACAGATTTTACAGTACTGTGCAGAAACTAAGAATGAATAAAGTATCGTCATATGGTAATGCACATGGTGTTTTTGTGAATGCAAGGTGCTGGAAGAACAATTTTTGCCTGCTAATTAATAGGCAGCTGAAATGATGTGATCTCAACATGCATGTATTCTTCCAGCTCCCTTTGGAGAGCAACTGAATTTATGTCAAATAGGAAAGTGAAAAGCTTTTGCTACTATTAGTAGTCCTGAGCTTCACTTTATTCCATAGAAAGTAAATTTCACAGTGCTGCCTATGAATTTTCTTCTAGAACTGCATTTTTTTAAATAATATACCTTTGTTGCTGAAGGTTCTCTAGACCTGACAATTGGTTCCTCATATATCTTTCTATACGTGGATAAAGAACCAAGTATTCCGGGATTCACAAACTCTATTAATGCATAAAATTCTTGCAAGTCATTTTGGATTGGAGTACCTGGGAAGAGAAAAAAATAAAATTCTGCATTTCGTAACTTTTTCTTGAAAGGGATAGAAGTACAATCATTGAATGCAGGGTTTAATGTTAAGAATGTATCTTGAAAACAGATGTTTTGTGTCAATGGGAATTATTCAAAGTTCTAAATTAATCTAAAACTTTATCGTGACTAATAAGCTATTAATTAATAAGCTACTAAGGAGCTACTCTCCTACTAAACAGACTAAACAGACTAAACCTACTAAACAGCACGTATAATTGTTTTGACAAAGGAATTTAAAAAATCAAATTCTAAATCAATTTTAATAGGTAACTACAAAGAAAAACAATTAGTGTTCATAAACAGACTCCTGATTCCCTTACATAAGTTCCCACGTTCCTTGCCTGTCCCTGAAGTCAGACAAATTTTGCATTTATTTAAAAAAAAATGGAAATAATCTGTTTTTACAAGACCCAAGATTTGTATATTTTATACCCATTGCCAAAAATTATATGGTGCTCCTGCCATATGTACAATAGCTTTTTCCTTTATCCCAACCTAGTACTATTAGTAAAGCTAAATATTAAAAGCAGCTACAGATACTAACCAGTAAGGATAATTCTCTTCTCACAAGACAGACTAGCAAGGGCTGTAGTTGTCTTAATAGAGCTATTTTTCAAACGATGTCCTTCATCACAGATTAGGAGGTTAAATTCTATAGCCTGAATTTGATCCAAAGATCGCAGTAGCATCTCGTAACTGATTATGAGAACTGAATAAAGTGGAGAACCGCTGAATTCTTCTACTTTGTGGTCCTGCAGGTGTAAAGGAAAATATATCATACAACTATTCTTTTGAAGATCAGTCACCATATTACTTAAACATCCAGTGTCTACAGAATTTTTTTTCTAGCACGATACAAGACATTTACTATCTCCTCTATGAGTTTGGATTATTGATTTTTTCCTAATTTGCAAAAGAAATATGGGATCTGATGCAGCAATTTAGAGTTTTACCATCTCATTAAAAGAAAATTTATTATTCTTTTAGGCCTTCAAATCCTCTGAGAAATATTACCGTGAAGGTGAAAAGCACAGGCTCCCTGTAACAGTTTCCCAGTCCTCACATTTAGGTAAGCTTGACATTAAAGCCAAGATAACAGAGAGGCACAAGTAGGTGCCTGTACACTCATTTTGGGTTCTCAAGCCACAGGGTGCAGCAATGTGGTCCAGTAGGAAGTTACCAAGTTCTATCAAAATTCCTTTCGTAGTTTGGAATTGAATACAATAACAACTTTGTTACAGCCCCTTAACATTGGTGGATTGGCCAATGGGTAAGGGCAGCCTGGGACTCTGAAAGCAGAGCCCATAACCAGCCCCAGAAAACATGCCGGTGTACTGGTAAATAAATGCAATTGATTTCTAAACCCTGTATTACTGGACAGAAAATGGCTGTGAGCCCCTCCACTCTTATATACCCTTCCAACCCTTCTCCTTCAATAGACATCAAGGCTTTTGATGTCTATTAAAGGAAAGACACACACTAAATAAAAAGTCACTGCAATGTGACAGGGAGCTTCTTAGTTTCCTAGTTTCTTAGCTTCCTTAGTTTCCTAGAAATAGTTACATTTCTGTACAGACTTGTGAATGTACTAGGATTGCTTACCTGCCCTGCAATTCTGTGTAAAAATAGAAAAATCTACTGTGGCACGTTCCTCACCTTCCTGCTTAGCTCCAGGCGCTAATTCCCTGCACATTCCTTCCCATTTCCTAACAGTGCTCACTAACTAAGCAGGCTATGGGCCCAGCTGACAAGCTGAAGAACCTCTTTAATTGTGAAAGCAAATCAAGCTAGAGCCTCAGAAGGTATTTTTATTTCCAAACAAGATCAGTTACCAAACACAGACAACTAAGTCTGGAGCCAGATGGTGTAATACACTGTAAAAGCAGCACTGCTTAATTATCACAACCTTTAGAGCCTCCTAGCAGGTGATTCAGACGAATCTATGGGCTGAATCTGGCACGTTAATCTCACGAAGTACCTCATAGTAGATCAGTCCCCACATGCTGCTCACAAAGAGGTCCAGGAGTAGTGAGGAGCAGGTAACAAAGGCATGCACCGATTTCCCCAGGCGTTTGGACTGGACCCGAGCATTCCTGTTATTTCCTGGACTGTAGCTAACTGCCTGTTTTCTGGCCAGTATTTTTACTGCCAGTTTCAAAATAGGAGCAAAAATAATCCCAACACAGGAACAGAGACACAGAGGAGCCCTGTAAGCAACACCCAATGTTTTTCCTGCCCAGTATTCAGGCTCCACTTTGTAGCCCTCTCTGACCTTCTCTTGGGATGGCCAAGCATCAGAAGATGCCCAGGGTTCAGAAATCATTTTGTTTTCCTACACTTTCTGTGTGTGAGCTGAGACTACAGAGAAAGTAGTGGGGGCAGTATGGAACTGCCTGCAATGTGGTAAATCATCAACTCTTCTGCACTGTTTGAACACCTTAAAAAAAAAGCAGGAGAGTCCTGGCATATTATAAGCCCCCTGCAGCCAGATCTAATATATTCACTGCTGTATATAATAACAGCAGTGGATGATGGACTGAAAATTAAAATAAATTTACAAGCTAATTTCAAGTAATTAATTTATCCTCTTAACTGGCTGCAAGATATGTATGTATTATAGCCTCCATTTTCACAATTACCCAAAGTGACTTGACAGGTTTAAGTGAGTTGCCCAGAGCCACGTATGGAGCAATTGTCAATCAGTATTAGAGCTCCATAATGTTCCGGACTTGCTCTTTGAACAGACCCTTCTTTGCACTCGTCCAAATCCAATGTAGCTGGTGAAGTGTAAATTAAAAAAATGCTGAATCATGAAGCAATGTAAATGTTGAATTAATCAATTCTCCAGATATTTTGACTTAGAAAACAAACAAACAAACAAAAAACCCAGTAGAAGTGATACTCTGCAAACAGATAAAGGAGTTATTCTCTCAAACACATCTCAAATGCTGATAATGTGGATTAACCAGACCTAAACGCAACCTTTGCAGGGATGCCTTCATTTTAAAAGCAATGTCCTCTACATGACATCTGCATTTTAACAGAAGTAAACTGTAATCACATTTTAAAAGCAGATAATGTCCTGTTTTTTTGAAGAGTCTGTTACTGAAGGGTTAGGATCAGTTTTCGTGGTGTTTCAGCGTGAAAGTGAGGAAAACACACCTAACACATTTTTAAAAGTCTGCCAGTTCTTTGAATGTATTCCTTACAGGCAAGAATAGAAAAAACCTTTGAGACAAGCTCTTCCTTTTAAGTTATACAGGAGAAATAACAGTATGGTAATTGCTGTTTTTCCGGAGAAGATAGACAGTAAATTATTTTGAAATACCTCATTATACCCCAGGCAAGTCATATGGTGTCTTCCTTTTGCATGACAACGTATTCCTTCCTATTTGGGAACACAATTCTAAAAGCTGCTGAGTGTCCTCAATCCAAATGGCTCCAACAAGATGAGTAAGAATATTAAAGTTATTTAAATTAAAACGAAATGAAAGCTACTGTCATTTGGGGTCATAGTAACTGTCAGCAAATTCAGGTTTTCTTCTCCCAACGTTATTCATAAAAACTGCAAGAAAATCTTCAATTAGTTCTAACTACCTTTTCAGGCAAAAATGTTGCTATACTATATTTTGCCTTGTATCCACTTCTCTTAGAAACTTCCATATTTCTCACCCTAACATACACTACATTACAGCTCCTGACAAGTCAGTTTGCTTCATTTCCACATCTTGAAACAAGTTACTAAGAAAAGCAAATGATACAAAGAGCACCTATTACATGTGGATTGTCCTCAGTAGAAGATGGTTCAGTAATTTCAAGGGTTTGACAGTAATGAGTGGAATTCAAAGAAATAATTGTTGTTACAAAATCTTGTATGCTCTACAAAAGAGTTTAAAAAACAGTTTGAAAACTTCATCTGAAATATGGATAATGAAAGAAATGAAAAACAAATCTGCTTGAGTTAAGAATTAAGAATTTAGAATGAAGTACTGTTTGTTTCTTCAATCTACTTGTATGGAACGATTAGATTAAAAAATAACTTTGGAAAATAAGTATCTTAATTTTTGTTGCAATCACCAGTGTACATACTGTAAGTTCTCCACTTCCTCCCACTGACACAATTCAAATATATAGGAGCAAGGAAAAAGTAACGGTATGGCAAATTGCTGAATGTACATATAGAAACCACAGTTTGCTAAACAATTTCTCTTTTCTTTCTCCTATGAATGTCCACTCCATAAGGACATGGGGACCAGAAGTCTTACCAAAAAAATACTGGATGGTTAATTATAAAAAGCAGAGCTTGAATCTGAAAGCGTTAATGAAGGCAAGAGCAAGTCTCCTGTTCACAGCTTCATGAATGCCAGTCCTGAGGGGACCCAACCCTCTGACTGAGATATTGAGCCATGTTTAATGGGAAAATTTACATGGCAAGAAAGCCTTACTGGATAACCGGAGCAAGATGCGGCTCTCCTGCAGAGAGGGCCCTCTGTCAGTGATGCTACAGCCTCACTCCTTGAACTCTCTTGTCTTTTACTTGGCCAGGTGCTTTCCTGTCTGATGTGGTCAATTAAGGTCACTGAAGGATAGAATCTGCGCTAAAACTTTTAGTCTTTGCAGTAAAGGATGGAGAGAGTTTTGTGTTTCAAAAACAAAGGCAAGACCCTAAAGGTGTCCCAAGGAGATTAAAAGATTAAATACTTCGTCAGCACAAGGGATTCATCCAGGCACTACAGGAACTTGGGAGTGTCATTACCAGCAGGAACAGCTCCACTATAGGAGGGACAGGGATCAGCATCATCCTGCTTCATTAAGACTTGTACTTGTCTGCATTCTTCTAGAGATGAGAGATATTCACATTACCCAACAGTGAGCCTCTAGGCTTGGTGACTCATGAGACTTTAAATCAGCCCTACAGAAACCTAATTCTTGGCAGTGACAGTAAAGGGAATAACCTTCTGAAGTAACCTGAAACAGCCGAAACAAAGAGGAAAAAGTTTTCAGAAGAGAACAAAAGCAACTACCGCAGAAACGGAGTACAAGTACATAAAGCAGGGAAGGTGTGCACTTTGATAGACAACGGAAAGCTCCTGAAACCGAAGATGCACAAGGAGGAGTTTGTCACCATTTACATCTTCAAAGGTGAAGCCTGAGGAAAGACAAGACAGACATGCTACACAGGCAGGTGAGCTTGAGTTATGACCTGGTTACTAACAGCTAACTGCCCATATGGACAATTGCCTGAAAAAGAAATAAAGTATTACAAATAAATACTAACACAGAATTACTAGTTTTGGTCTCTGGTTAAAAATAAAAAAGAGGAAAAAGAAAATCATAAGTCTTATAGTCTGAGCCAAATAAGACCCGATCCCCTTTTGGAAATAAATCTTACCTGATCAACTGTAAAGACTTTGATCCTTTCACTTCCCAACCATTTCTGAAATTCTTTTTTCCAGTTTTTTACCAGACTCCCAGGGGTGACAATTAGTGCTCGCTTTAGTACAGGTTTGCATCCATAGACCCCTTGACGCAGAAGAGTCCAGACAAGTGCAATGCATTGCAATGTTTTTCCTAAGCCCATTTCATCAGCAAGAATAGCTCCAAATCTGCCACTGACTCTGCAAGATATAATCAGGTGGTGGTAACATTTAAAAAGATATATCTATAATGATTTACAACTGGTTTAGGGAATTGCTTCTTGTGGTTGTTTTCTGAAGTATATAGAACCTATTTACACTTCTTATGCTCTACTGTAGGTTTTCATTCAGTTACACTCAAAGACCTTAGAGTGAAATTCCTCGTTTTCTACATTATTGCATTAGTTCCAAAACCAAATAGTTTAAATCTTCTTTTAGAATTAAATTTGTTATCTAATATTTTTAAAACCTGTATATACCTTAAGGAATCTATGACTTGAGAAAACACTTTTGAAAATAGTCCTGTATTTTTTTTCAACAGCTTGGTATAACACCTTCTTTATTCTAAATGCCTGAACTATAAATTGTATGAATAATTATGAATTATATGAATTATAAATCCCCAAAAGAAGTGTGCTTTAGCATGGGTTAGATTGTATCTGTGTTTACAAGACTTGGTATTTGCAGTAGAATTGACAGGCCTTTTGGTGCATTAGCTTCTCATCACATCTGGCAAAGTCACAGCAAGCATGATGCTACACCAAGGTCAGAAAAAAATTGTGCAACCTTTACTGGGGGAAAATTACTAATATTAACTAATTGAATCTCAAATCTTCCCATTCCAATTGTCTGATTCCAAACATGGGCATGAAAATATTACAGGTATTGAAAGCCAAAAGGATAATTATCATCTTACCTCATTCCCATTACACATTCATATAGAAATATAATTCCTTCTTTCTGATGAGGTCGGAGATTATTTGCAATGTAAGGATCCACAACTACATCCACCATAGGTAAACCAGCCTTATTGAATGTCCACTGATGACTTGCATTTGGTCTTGGCATAACTAGAGAATCTTGAAGTTCAAAACATATGCAAGTATTGCATAAAAACATTATCTTTAGTCTGTTAGCAAAGTGTACTATTCCTCTAACTCAGCTACAGAATAAAGTCAATGGTCTAATGACTGCTAAAAACACTGTTTAATATACTGACCATTCTCAACCAGAAAATGCATTTACCAACAGAGCATCTAGACAGCCTTCTAAATAAAACATCCTTTTACAGAGGTCTCCGAAATAGTTTGCGCTTTTCTCAAAGGTAAAAGTGACAAACTGAGAAATCTGAGTATTTTTTTAGGATGAGGTGAAACTGCCTACCTAATAAATGTTGCATGATGACTTTGAACGGATAGAGTTAAATCAGAAGACATTCTAAAAGGCTTCTGAAAGAAAAGTATAAGGAAAAGAACATAAACAATGACCTACATAAAGTCTAGACACTACATTTCAAGGGGATATTCTTGTGGCTGCCCAGAAAGACTTCTCTGCCTGAGAAACAGAGATAAAAAGACAACGATTTGTTAAAAAAAAAAAAGAAAGAAAGACTGAGAGTGAGCTGACAAAGGCTGCCACAGTGCATGAATAAAAGAAGTTGACAGGTTTGAAGACATACAGAGGCAAAGAGAGAGCATGAAGTATTGGGTTACATCTGAATAACAGTTTTGCTTGCCATAATTTGTTTACAAACTCTATCATCATAATTTTGCTGGACAATGTCCACACTGGGTTGCTTATATTGATGCTACACATCTTCACTGAAAAGTTGTATTGTCAGAGGACAGAATGAAAAGGCAATTTATAGCTGCTGGTATTTTTATGTCACTAGAGTAGATCTATATTGGTATTTTATTCATGAGAACAGGTTGGCTGAAAGCTTGTATCATTCAGGAAGATTTTGTTTCCTACTGACAAAGGGCTGAGTTTTGACGGATTACACCAAATTGCATGTGTATATATATATATAAAAGCCAGTGGCGACAAAAAAGATAACTTTTCTGACAAAATTTTGGAGCCTCAGACAGGGGGAAGAAACAAGACTTGCATGAGCAATGGACTGAAAGCTTAGAAATCATACATGGAAGGCGAGGCTTTACATCTTTGTCACTGTGCTCTGTTCTGCTGAACATAGGGATAAATGGCTTTCCATTTTGAAGAAGCTGCATTTTAATCAACTGTAGTCATAGATCTCAACATGAAAACCTCTAAATGCTCCAATACCAAGGTGCTGGTCTTGTAAAGTATCTCTGTTACTTCTGAAAGAGGTTATGCAACAATGAGTTAAATAAACTATGTGATTCTCCTGTGTAAGCAACTCTTAATGACCGAGAGTCCAACCTATTAAAGTGTTGAGGGCTCTCCACATCAGGCAGCTTAGGGAAATCTCACAGGAGATACTCAAATTCACCAGAAGAGAAGTCACAGGAGGCAACTACAATAAAATGTACCTTTTTAATAAACTAGTGCAAACACAGCACAGAAGTTAATTTGAGTGTTGAATATATCAGCTCTTTGCCACATTTTAGGTTAGAAAGCTAATGTAGTATCATCTTGCAACCACAGGAAGGAACATTCTTAGATACAACATAATCAAGTTGAATCCAGACCAGAAGCTTGTGTTAACAAGGTTGCTCTACAAAAGGGCCAGTGATAGCACTAATTACCACTTGATTAAGATTTCATTGTTTATTTAGATAGGAGCCAGGTTGCAGCTTTACAAAGCCCCATAGTAGGACAATATGAGGTCAGAAGTAGGATGGAGGTAAAACTATAGTAAGAGTGTAGAAGAAAAATGTATTTTTTTTTAATATTAATTGCTCTGCTTAGTTACAATTCTTTAAATTCATTTTTATCTAAAAGATAAAGCCATCAGCAGAATATAGCTCCTAAATGCTTTGTTATTGACAGACAAAAGAGTACTTCTTGCTTAGATAAGCACCGCCACTTCCTGCAGCTATCAAAGGTTTACAGGATCCCTCTTAGAATCATAGGATCATTTAGGTTGGAAAAGACCTTTAAGATCAAGTCCAACCATTAAGCTAACACTATAAAGACCACCACTAAACCATGTCACTAAGCACCACATCTACACGTCTTTTAAATACCACCAGGGATGGTGCCTCAACCGCTTCCCTGTTCTGATGCTTGACAACCCTTTCAATGAAGAGTTTTTTCCTAATATCCAATCTAAACCTCCCCTGGCGCAACTTGAGGCCATTTCTTCTTGTCCTATCACTTGTTACTTGGGAGAAGAGACCAACACCCACCACGCTTCAATCTCCTTTCAGGTAGTCGTAGAGAGTGATAAGCCTCCTCTTCTCCAGGCTAAACAACCCCAGTTCTCTCAGCTGCTCCTCGTAACACTTGTGCTCCAGACGCCTCACCAGCTTCATTGCCCTTCTCTGAACACACTCTAGCACCTCAATGTCTTCCTTGTAGTGAGGGGCCCAAAACTGAACACAGTACCTGAGATGGGGCCTCACCAGTGCTGAGTACAGGGGGACGATCACTTCCCTAGTCCTGCTGGCCACACTATTCCTGATACAAGTCGGGATGCTGTTGGCCTTCTTGGCCACCTGGGCACACTGCTGGCTCATATTCAGCTGGCTGTTGACCAACACCCCAAGTCCTTTTCTGCCAGGCAGCTTTCCAGCCACTCTTCCCCACGCCTGTAGCGCTGCATGGGGTTGTTGGGGCCCATGTGCAGGACCCGGCACTTGGCCTTGTTGAACCTCATACCGTTGGCTTCAGCCCATCAATCCAGCCTGTCCAGATCCCTCTGAGGAGCCTTCCATCCCTCAAGCAGATCAACACTCCCACCCAGTTTGGTGTCATCTGCAAACTTACTGAGGGTGTACTCGATCCCCTCATCCAGATCGTTGATAAAGATATTGAAGAAAACTGGCCCCACTACTGAGCCCTGGGGAACACCACTTATGGCTGGTCGTCAACTGGATTTAACTGCATTCACCACAACTCTTTGGGCCTGGCCATTCAGCCAGTTTTTCACCCAATGAAAAGTACACCTGTCCAAGCCATGAGCAGCCAGCTTCTCCAGGAGAATGCCACAGGGAACAGTGTCAAGGGCTTTACTAAGGTCCAGGTAAACAACATCCACAGCCTGTCCCCTCATCCACTAAGCACGTCACCTTGTCATAGAAAATCAGGTTAGTCAAGCAGGACCTGCCTTTCATAAACCCATGCTGACTGGGCTTAATCTCCTGGTTGTTCTGTATGTGCTGCGTGATGGCACTCAAGATGATCTGCTCCATAACCTTCCCCAGCACCGAGGTCAGACTGACAGGCCTGTAGTTCCCTAGATCCTCCTGCTGGCCCTTCTTGTAGACGGGCGCCACATTTGCTAACCTCCAGTCAACTGTGACCTCCCCAGTTAGCCAGGGCTGCTGATAAATGATAGCAAGTGGCTTGGTGAGCACTTCTGCCAGCTCCCTCAGTACCCGTGGGAGGATCCCATCCGGCCCCATAGACTTGTGTGTGTATAAGTGATGTAGCAGGTTGTTAACCTTTTCCCCTCGGATTATGGGGGCTTCATTCTGCTCCCCATCCCTGTCTTCCATCTTAGGGGGCTGGGTACTCAGGAAACAAGTGGTCTTGCTATTAAAGACTGAGGCAAAGAAGGCATTAAGTAGCTCAGCCTTTTCCTCATCCTTTGTCACTGTGTTTCCTCCCGCATCCAATAGAGGATAGAAATTCTCCTTAGCCCTCATTTGTTGCTAATGCATTTATAGAAACATTTTTATTCTCTTTTATGGTTTCTATGCAATTTGTGAACTCTCGTGGCTCTTCAGCACACGGTACTTGTGGCATTATGAAACAAAACTTTTATTCCAAAACGTATCTGGTCGAGTTGGGAAGTGTAGTTACACTTGCTGGCTGTGAAGGATAAGGCACAGTCTGAAGCAATTCTTTGAATCTGGCTTAACCTCTCTATTACAGATCCTCCACTGTAATTACTGTGCTGCCATATTATGTCAGTGCTTCACTGATCCCAGTGGGAAGCTGGAACTCATCTAGAACTTTTAGCATGTGTCAGACTGTTTCTCTGATCAATATGCTCTTTTTTTTTTTTTGGTAAAACTTTCAGAAACCACTCTAACTTGTTTCTACAGCCATCTGTAACAACTATGAGAAACTTTACATAGCGCAGAGCATTTCACTCATTAGAAACACACATGATAAAATCCTAACACGATATTGATAGAAACACTAGTACTGTATGTCAGAAATACTTTAGTAATACACTGTGGAACAAGAAAATTTTGGTTACACATTCAACTTTTTCTGACAACCAGAGGATGCTTAAAGAAACTTAAAAATCTGAATCTTACTTGGAGCATTTGGATCGTGGCGAGGTTTGTAGCTTTGAGAATCTTTAAGTGCATTCTCTTTAGTATTGGATTGAGAGACAGTTTTGAATGGTTTACAGAATGGTTTCATATTAGTTTGAGATAAAGCATTTGTGACTGTGTCATGAGTCCCTATTCCAGCCTGAAAACACCTGCCACTGCTGAAGTCATCTGCTGAAATTACACCCATCACTTCAATTTCTTTTCCTCCAACCATCAGTGTTTGGCCTTCATCAAGACTGTCTAGCTCTTTAGATTTATATCCAGTACCTAAAAGAATATAAAAAATTAGCAATTAGGACAATACAGCAAATACTACTTCAGTACTCATCTGCAGGAAGGAAAAACAAAACTGTCAACAGGTATCTGCTTCTTAAATATTTGAATTGTTACACATATGAACTCATAAAGCCTTTCCCTCCTTAACAGAGCTTGACAGTTCAGTGCTAATAATCAGAATTAGATACCAGAATATGTAAGCAAATATACTATTATCATCATCCACAATCAGTTCTACTGAATGTCAAATATCCATTTAATGGAATTTACAAAACCAGCCCCATATCATAAAATCTAGCAGCTTGCTTTAGTTTTAAACTTGCTCAAAACTAATGATCATTCTAGGTCCTTTTTCCTTCCTTTCATGCCCTGACATGAACACCATTAGCCTCTCCTGCTGCTGATCTAAATAGAATATTCTACTTTTAAAATCATTCTAAATTACCTTTTTATAATTAAGGACTCATATGCATCTGAAATCTTTCCTTCTACATATGCTCTGAAACATATATGCGTGATTTTTGCCAGGATTTATCGATCAACTCAATAGTTTGCTCATTCAAAAACCTATCAGGGAGCCGACGCGTTTTTCTATGTGCCCTTGGGGACTCTATTGGGTGGGCATTCTCAGAGTAGCTACCACATACTATTAGTCTCATTACAAAATACAGCTGCAGCTGCAGCTTTCTTTTAAGACAAAAATGTAGGAAAGAATGGTGGTTCCTTCTTTTAAATAGCACTCTATTGGTTGAAGCTCTCACATAAGAAATGGGAGACCTATATAGTTTCTTTCCATAACTCAGGGAGCCACATCTGTACCTCAAAATCAGAAGCACGAAAGTTCTTTACTCCAGTTGTTGAATTTGTGCCGCTTTGAATAAACAGGCTTGGATCTTTAGTTGAGCCACAAAAAAAAAAAAAAAAGCATGACTCTGTAGACCAGCAGTTAAAGCACTCACCTGTGAAAGAGGCAAAAGTCCCCCAGGTTTTACACATTTTATCCAACAAACACTACATATAAAGACTGCTGGGAGCTGTTTGCAAAGCTCAGGTCTCCCACTTCGAGGAATGTGCCTTTCCCAAAGGGGTGGAAGGTGAAGATCTGGATTTGAATCCCCTTAAGAGAATAAATTTACTGAGGTGTTTCACAGCCTAAGCAAGTGCTGAAAAAAAGTCTGGCCAAAAAAAAAGGGAGATATTTTTCTTCCCCTCCTCTAAATGCATGCAAAAAACACGCAGTGAATCTTCTTTGGTTCTTGAAAGGAGAACACTTGCTTTCAGGAAAGAGCTGAATATGAACACAAGAGAATGCACATGCATCTACGTCAGGCACCTGGAGAGGGTATTTATGACCTCTCCTTTGCTCTGCATTTTTGTTTTCTCTTATTACCTCTACAGAGCTTCAAGCTGAACATACTGAATGCAGGTGTATTCAAGAGGATCTTTTGGATTCCAGTCTGAAGAGTCTAATTCTAAGAGAGGACGGGCTTTAAGGATAGATGGGAACTTAGGAAAGGCAAAAAGCCAACCTACAAAGCTCAAACACTTATGCAGCTGCCAGAAATTACTGTTTCTATACCATACAGCAAAGTACAAGACAGCACTTCCTAAATTCTTTGTAATACATTATTAAAAAATTAGGACATTTGCAGTGGAGAAAAGCAAGATGTTCTGCTGCCTCAAAAACAAGCTATGGCCTGTGCTGGTTTTAGGTGGCCATGCGCCTTCTTAAATCCAGCCCTGGTATGCCTAAGTAAAAAAAAATTTAAAAAATCTTCCTTTGCCCTTTTCTTCCCATTTAAAAATAATAATCCTGGATGCTTATTCACATCCACTGTAAAGTTCCTAGTATTAAATGCAATTTTGGAGGTAAGCACCGCTACCAGACCTTTCCTTCTCACTCAGTGGGCTTGGAGAGTAATTGCAGAAATTTAAAACTTACACTGCTTAAATTGGTCAACGTATTATTTTCTGTGAAAAAAACGAGCATTGAAAGCAACTTTGAATGGGCAAGCTAGCACCAATGACATTGGTGTCATTGTGCTCCCTGACACCATCAAACACAGCAGAAAGACTTTTACCAGTGAAAACCCAGAATATTCATTTTTCTATTGTGTTTTCTGCTAATTCAAGAAGACAGGACTTGAAAAAAAACCACAAGAACAACAGGGTGGTGGCTGAAGCATTCCAGGCATTACTTTCTTTCTCTCTGCCTTTTTCAAAAACAAGCAAGTCTGTACATATATTGCTTTGCTATAAATAAATGCTAATTAACTTCTAAGTCACAGGCTGATTTGCAACGCAAAACTGCCTGGTCCTAACAAGGCTCACAATGTCATGATTGTAACAAAAGAGCAGAGAAGCCATCTCAGCCCTAAAATTAATCAAATTATGTTTTGTAGCAACATCGTCCAATCCTACTGCCTTACAAAATATCTTTGGCTCAGTTAGCAAAGTAATTCTTGCTTTTCTTTCAGTAAAAAATGACTGCTTCAAGTTGACTGCAGCCTATAGTTTGCAAGTCTTATTTTTAACTCTGATATCAACCCAAACTGTGTCTTACAGTAGCAGCTGCTGCTAAAACTACAAGACTAAAAATTGCTACACAGTTGACTTTGGCTGGGCTGGAAAATGATTCTGTTTGCTTGTCTTTCCGACAAAGATAATATTTTTAGCTGTTTGACTGGCTGAAAAGTACAGATCCAACCTCTGACATTCCTGGTTGCCATACTACTGACTGGAACACCTACAAGAAACTTAAGTGTATATCTTCCCCTAATTCTAACACCTTCTCCAATGCATTATGTGAGCAACCAAAATCAACTACTCATCCCTCATTTGGCATCTCTGCTGAATTAGTGCAGCCAGTCATTTCCAGATCCTCTCCTTCGACTAGCATTTGGTGTTTCTGTGAATAACGTTATTCAGCCTGCCCCAGCCTCCCCCATGCATCTGCCTTATAAACAAGAAATATAAAGTTTTCTTTCCGCCTCCTTCTCACCCCCAAAACCTACTGTTTCTTCATCCTGTGGTCAACATTGGTATGGAGAACTCCAAATTATGTGAAGAGCTGTGTCTGTTATTCAAAGCACAGTAATTTTAAGCCAGGTGTTCACTTACACAAGTATGCAAATCTACAGTACCTCTTCCAAGTCTTTGCCTTCCATATCTTTTAATATGACTGACTTTCCTTTTGTAATAAGAACAGCATCGCCTTCCCACTTCTTGTGCTTTTTCTTTGATGCCTTACACCACACAACACTGAAATATTTCGCAAGGCAGTCAGGTTCCTCCTGAGCTGCTGCTTCCTTTGCTGTCCCTGATGCTGGCAAATACATTGCATCTAAAAGGGAAATAAAATAACAAAGAGTATTTCAGTTTCTCTTGATGAATCGTACAGTCATTTGCATTTCAAACAAATCAAGGACAATCTATGCATTCATCTTACATAAACAAAGTGGTGTGTTTCCTGTCCTGGGCCGCTTATGGTAAGTTTGGACCAAGACAGAACAGCACATACGGACTCATCCTGAAATAGGAACCATTAAATTGTTTTTGGAAAGTATGCACTCTCAGGAAAAACACATTACTTGGTACATTAATAAGCAAGCTCCTGATTTGACATACAAGACTATGAGAGTGGAAAAAGGATAAAAGGAAAGGCTGGGAAAAAAAACAAAAGGGAAACAAGAATAGGAGAAAATGAAAACAGGGTCCTGGTGAAACAGTGCTGGGCAATGTGCTGGAAGCAAGGACAGGAACACCAAACTCAGGAAAGGGAGCAAAGGAGGCCAGTAACCAGATCTGAGGCTGAAGTCATTAGTACTAAATGGCAGCATAACCATAACTGTAATAATGCAAAAGATTTCTTCAACAGCTTTCCTTATACCCTTTAAAAATAAGTAATTGTGCAAATCTTGAAACAGACCATGTCTTGAGTTTGCAGCAACTCAGATGTTGTCAGTAGGCTTAGACTGATTTAGATTTGTCAGCATTTACCTAATTATAAGTGTCACAAATGTAAATATTAATAGGAAATATTTAGGTCAATAAGGTTAATCAATAGAACAGACAGCAGTGGATTATAATATCGATTAAAAATAAACACGTGCTTTCAAGAGTTATCAATCTGACAAGAGTAATGGTAGAGAAGTCCCCAGCATTACCTCAAGGAATATCTGTAGCATTCCTTTTCAGCACATGCACAGCTTCAAAGGGAGAATCAGACTAATTTTCATTAAAATATCCTTGCATGCTGGTTAAAGGCTTAAATCGGTTTGCTCCTTTGATTCCATCTGGGATTCAATGCTATACAAATGTTTTACAAAAAGTGCTTATGCCACAGACTAACCTTTCCAAAATTTCCAAGTGTGCTGGTATTTAAAGGAGAAGCAGCGAGAGTAAACTCTTGCTCTCAATAATGGTCCAATAAAGAGGCAACTTTATCACTTCTACATGAAGTCCACATATTCCTAGAACTCTGAAACACTCAAAAGTTACATGCCTAAAACAAGTGCAATTTTTCAGATTAGCATTTACTAAAAAGGTATCATCGAAATGAAAAATGCTGTATTTATGGAATAGAATTTTCTTCCCAAAGCTCTCTAAAAGTTTTATTGTCCGTATAGAACTCTACGCTAACACAGCGCGTAACGTAGATAGGATTTCCCATAGATGGATGTTTCTGCAGGGCATTAGCCAACATCTGTAGTGTTTCGTATGACAGATGCCCCCCTCATCTCCAAGGGGCAACAGAGCAGCTACTGAACGCTGGCACATCACAGAAGGGGGAGAAAATGGAACAGAGCATCTCTTTTTAAGAAGCAGGGGATTCTTTGTAGATGAAACCTGGGAAATGAGCCAGAGAGCCAGAATAAATCCTTGCAGTTTTGCAAAAGGTACAAGAGCTCTATTGGATCTTCAGTAATCACAAGTGATAAGATTTCAAGGAGCTTAGGGGAGGGGGGGGAAGAGAGAAACCCCATACATTGCTAAAAATACAAAAGACTAATTTAATTCTATATTGAGTTTCTCATTGTCAACTGATTCAACAAGATAAATACAAGATTGTTTTCTCTTTGCTTTTCAAACTGATTAAACTCTTTGTTTAATCAGCAACTTCTTTCCTTGTATTAAGATTTTAAGTAACTGTTACTGCAAGAACTGGAGATTTCATTGCAGAACCACCTTCTTCTCTCTTGAAGAATGGCCATCATAAACAAATGACCAACTCCTTGTGTCCTCCACTGACCTCCCACATGAGTTTGGTGACCCCTGAGATCTGTTTTATGGTCATTGCTCTTTTACTCAGGGAGTCCTGCATGGTAGTATCTGAATCAGCCGTAGATTAACTTTCAGATCAATAACAATTCTTCAAACTCTTCTTATCCCTACTTCATTTAAAATAATAAACCCAATAATTTAGGCACAGGGACGGAAGATGCTAGCATTTTGTAATAGTGACTTTTGCCAAAAAGGATTTCTAAAGCAACCTGCCCCAGTGAGCAAACTGGGCATCAGTATTCCGTATAATACTACAAGTTCCTATGGGAAAACTGAAAAATAACAGCCTCTGCAATGCTCAGATTTCTTCCCTCAATTTGTCTTCTGAATTATCATAATTTCTGTTTATAAAAATATCCAACAATGATTTGTTTCTATGCTACGTAAAAATATTCTCCTTTTACCTCTAACTACAGTAGAGTTTCAGATAAAAGTGTTAAGGTATTTGTCTTTTTTAAAAAATTAAACATTTTTATGTAAAAATAATTACATCCTCTCAAGATTATCTTCCATACAATTTCCTTGAATAGATAACCTAAACCTGTGCAATAACAGTGCTGATCAGGTACTTGCATTCAACCTGCTTGTTATCTTGCCATTTTTGTTTCTATTCAGCATCACACCTACTTGACTTCAAAGATTTACCCCACTGCAATAGCAGAATATCCAAATTAAGTAAATACAGTGCCAGAAACTTTTCAGAAACTGAAAGAAGACTGGTATGGTACGCAGAGGGACTAAGTTCAGTGTTTGATACAGGGGTACAGAGAGCAATGGTTTCAACCGTAAAACCCTTGCTGCTCACTGACTGTAGACAGTATCTTAAATAGAGCTGGGTTTGCTGAGACCCTGGAAGATAAACTGCAGTTGGAAATTCCGAGCCCTGCTGTTAATCAGTTTAGACTAAAAATAATAAGTAACAGGAACTACGCGTACACCGTAGTTAAAGATCAGGAAATCATGTCCACTCATTTCTCTCCCAAATAGCAAACTGCCCAGCCTGGTTTCTCTAACCATGAAGAAACTCTAACGAGTGATGTGTCTTTCCTCCCAGAATGAAGGGCTTGGGAACTTTAACGATGTGGCTAATAAGGCTTCAAAAAGCTTCCACAAAATAAAAGCTTTCTCTCTAGTTGAGAAAGCAAAGGCTTAAGTTTCAAGACACAAACCATAGCCTAGTTGATATGAGGAAAAGTTTCAGCAGCCTCAGGAAGGTGATGATTTACAGAAAGCGGGACAGGCTCCAGGAGAGGGGACGGGGAGCATTCCAATGGCAAACTAGTTTAACCAGTTTCTGATGAGCAGGATTTACAGAAAATGCATTGATTAAGCGCGTCAGGTTACTCCCAATGCACCAAGAAAGCGGCCGCATTACGAAAGACTACACAAGGTAACTCAGACGTGCATTTCCAGTAGACAATACACTGTAGCTTGCAGCACTGTAAATAGGTGTTGCCGTAAGGAGCGCGGCATGCTCCAGTGAGCAGGGCACCAGACACCTCGGCCTGAGGTGTGGCTTAATGGATGGCTTAACCCCACGGGCGGGCGGCAGGCAGGCAGGCTGCTGCCAAAGCCCACCAGCTCACCTTTCCTTCCCTCTGCTTCCCATCCACCAGCTGCAGGCAAGCCAGCTCAACGAACCCCAGCAGCAGCTACAGTCAGTACAGGGGAGGGATACGTGCGGTGCAGAACAAGGAGACTGGGAGGCTGCCCCTTTTTTCTCTGGCAGCCGCTGTTAGGTTGGGGCGATTTTGAGACCACGGGACCTGTCAAGCTACCCAACACCTCCATACCTGAACTTCCACGTTGTAAGCGTGTACGGAACGATGGAGAGTTTTCCCTCAACTGCTCTGAATCTGCTAAATAAAAAGCATTGTTGAAATGCAAAAATTGTAATTTAAAGAAGACAGCTTTGATTCAAGTTGCGCTCTATGGTGCTACGGAATTAAAACGAGGTAGGCAGAGCCAAAAATCTGGACTGAGGTAAAAGGAGATTCGGGCTCTGAATGAATCGCAACCAAACCTGGATGGCAGTGCTCTGCTGCAGCCTCTGCAGCCACTCCGCACGTGTGCCACCAATCTGCTCCGCAGAGCCGCGTCACCTCCATCTTCTGAGTAAAGGAAGCAATCAAAAAGTTCCTTAATCAAATTAATTCATAGAATTTAGAGAACAGATGTGTACATAGCAGTTAAATGTCTTGTTCCATATGAAAGATCTGTATGTCAAACATTCCTAAGATATCCCAGGAATATTTAAAGAAACAGAAGACACAGATAGCATTATCCTTCATTTGCAAAGCAATTTCAGTCTAATGATAAACTTAATACTAAACCAACATGTAAATGTATATTAGTGTGCCTCGAAGATGGAAACCCATGTAATAACTCCTCTCTACAGCACTTCTATGAGACTTTTATGAGGAGCACAACCAGCAAGAGTTGAGCTAACTTGCCCTAAAATCATAGGAATCAATGACAGCTGGGATTACATTTCAGAGTCACTTGATTACAATAGAGTGCTTTGTACACTTCTTTTAAACAGAAAATGTATAATATCTGATTTGTCTTGCACACATCAGCATCATTAGCAAACTCACCTAAAGACTGATATTTCAAGCAGGAATATTTTCTTTGAAAAACACATCATTGTTTTACATCCAAAATTATTTTTAAACAAAAATGCAAATGACCAAATATATTTTAATATTTGTAAACATCTGTGTCAAAGTCACTTTACATGCATAGCTTTCATCTGAAACTCCAATCAAACTAGCCTCTTGATTGCTGAATGTGGATTACCACGGGGATCTCCATTAGGAGATCTTGCTTTACATAGCTGATAACTTTGCCAGGCCTTCATCAGTCCATCTGACATCCTCCATGTAAGCTGCCTCAGTTTAAGCACGCGTATCTACACGCACACACAATGTCCATAAAAAATTTCAGTGAAAGTAAAATCACTGTTTATGAGAACAAAAATCACAGATTAATACAGGTTTAGTCACAACAAACTATTACTCCTTGTATAAGCTCTAATAACTCAAAACTCTGGAGAAGAATCTAAAAATCCGGGGAGAATATAACGCTCCTTTTTTCTTTTGGCTGGGGCAAAACTTTTTCCATTCCTGAAAGCTAAAAGCTCTTGGAAATAAATGCAGTTTGCACATTCTCTGCAGCTTAATTTCCTGAGGATTACACACTGGACATGCTCTAACTGAGGCTGAGAATAGCTTTCTCTGTAGTCACAGCTCTCACTGCTCAGACCAAAGCTGGGTCTCTTCCAACCATGGCAGCGGGGAATTTCTCCTGGTCTCTCTCCTTAGGAGAGACATCATCTCCCCTCTTGACACGAACCAGTGAAAGATGGCAGAGGGGACAAGGACCAGTTACAAGGAATTTGGGAATTTGGGAAAAGGAGCCTGAAAGAAAGACTACCACTAGGAAGGAAGGCTGATGTTAAACTGGTGGAAAACTGACAACTGGGTAAAAGACCGTAAGTCAGAGCTGTAATCAGTGCACATCAGGGAAAGTCTAGAAACTAAGCAGGGAGTAAAAAGACTAGGAAGACAAGAGATTATTTTAGGACAAGGGATGGGGCAGACCGGGACTGGAGTCCAGTATGAGTCAAGCAGCAGAGAGTTGGGATTTTCTGAGCAGGATTTTCTGCCCCTCATCTCTGTCATCTCAAAATTCAAAGTTCACTAAAAAACACATGGCTGGAAGCCACCAAGGGAAATCAAGAGAAGACTTGAGAGGAAGAAATGAGAACAGGAGCTGATTAGACAGTGACAGGGGGAAAAAAAAGTGAAAAGTGAGAGTGGAAGTAACTAGCTAGGGACAGCATGGCATTGCAACATAAGACGTCAAGCAGGTGAGCCCAGAAGGGCACTCAGAGCAACCCAACCTCCTGGTAAACAGGGCCCACTCCTCTTCCCCCATCCTTCTAGCTCAACTTTTTCCCTATTTCAAATTTCAAGCCTACCAAGGTAGTCTCAAAGGTAGACAACATAGAACTGCTACAATTGTTACACTGTTCCATATAATTATACAGAATGGGATTCAGCAGCTGCTTTCCATGTGGGTAGGGTGGGGGGAGGACAACAAGGGGAGGTTTAGGTGCAAATAAGAGATGGAGGCAATTAAGCTTTTGAACTGGATCCATTTGATTGATCGTACCCTGTGAGACAAACCCAAATCAATTCTGAGTTTAGGACTGGTGGAGGATCCAGAATTAGGCAAATAAGTTCTAGGGGACAAGTCGGTGAAGGCAAAGCAGGAGCTAAAGCATGGATCATCTTACTGTTTTCCCCCAAGTCCCTTTGGTACTTTCTGCTCTTCAACCTGAAAAATTTTCAGTCTTTCAGTTTTTTGCTGTCAGCAAACACATGCAAAACTCACTGGGCAAAACACTATATGCCACTATATTAATGGTCTACGCTGAATTCAGTGACCTCCTAATGCAGTCATTCACTTTATTATCCCAAAGGGTAAAGATAAGAGTTTCAACCTTGCCTGTCTTACATAGATGAAAACATCAAATTATATGGAATAATCTGTTTAGAAACGTTAATTTGCTCTAAAAGCCAAAAGATTAACATCTACAACCCCATGATACAAAACTAGGTCACACCCCCACCCTGCACCCCAAACCCCAGCTTCCACTAAGCAAATAGTTTTAAGGTGGTGAAGTCGAGCAAAGTTTGGAGATGTGAAAAATAACACTGTTCCGGTGACCTGATCTGCCCCATTGTGCCTATGCATTAATGATAAAGTCTTTACAGAAAACATGCTGCACTACATTGCCGCGGAACCTCTTGCGGGTTCAGGGCAGAGAAGGGAGCTGCTCGGCAGAGGCAGGAGAAAAGGGGCTGCTGCTGCCTCCGCCATCCCTCGGCTGCTTTGTTGCAAACTGCAGAAGGGCTGTGTGATGAAGGAGGCTGAGACTGCAAGGACAGAGCGCCCACTCTCGTCGTTAGATAAGGTGAATGGTGCCTTAGAGAACGGGATTTTACCTGCATGTCTTCCAGAGGTCCTCTGTGGTGTAAGGAAAGTCATTTAACCCAAACTTTTCAGCTTTAAGCCTTTGTTCCAGTGCCTGACTTGTGATTCGGTCTCATTTGTAGTAATAGTGAACACTCACAGGTGCAAATGGAAGTTGTGGTTTGGAAAGATTAACTGTACGGTACACTAAAGCACTGAGATAATGCAGTCCTACCTGATTCAGTCTGAACCTTCAGTAATAACGGGGCTTTTCGGTTTTATTCTCTCTGTGCCTCAACTCCTGCATTATCTCCTAGAAAGTGGAGATTATACCAACCTCTTATCTCACAAGGATGTTGTCAATGTAATTACATCTGTGAAGCACTCAGATACTATCATGATGGGCACCAGAGGAAAAAAAAAAAAACATTAGCTAATTAATTCAAAGTAGTTTGACTAGTGTGCTGAAAACAAGGCATAAGTCCATAACTGAACAAAGAGGTGGAAAGAAAATACTGAATGGTAGATCGCTAAGTGGACACAGTCCATTCTGTGAACTGAAATTGGCAAGGAAGTCCACAAAAATATAATCCATAATCACGTAATTAATTACTATACCCAACAGCATGAGCAGGCTGAATTCAGGTTGTACGTATTTGCAAGTTTTGGGGTACTTGTGTTTGTAACCTTGATTTTCCTTTCAAATAGGAACCTTCCATATACAATAGAGATAGTACATGGACTTAATCTGAACAAGTAGGAACAATGATGATTAGGAACAAAGGAACAAAGGAACAAAATATACAATAGAGATAGTACATGGACTTAATCTGAACAAGTAGGAACAATCATCTCAGCACCATTTAATGAAACATTTACCTTTTAGGGTTATCAGCTGCAGAGAAGGGAGGATGGAGAGCATATAGTTTCAAAATTATAGCTCCATGGTAGAAAACTATTCTTCGTAAACCTCTCAACTGTCTAAAAATCCAACTGACTCCAGCTTCCGCTGTAAAAATTTAATGAACTAAGCTGAAAGCTTCTGTCAAGCCCACAGAAATAGATGTGCAAGTCCTATTATCAAAGGAAAAAACAGCATCATTGAGGATTCTGAAAGGCTGCAGGCATTGTTCGGTGCAGCGAGCCAGATCAGCTCAGTAAAACATTGGAACTGGTAAAATGCCATCCAAGTTGACTGTTTACTACACTTCTTAATGTTGCCATCCACACCGAAAGTTGTTTTGATTTATTTGTCAAGTAAAGGCTCTTTTACTTCAAAAAATAAATGCAAAAGTCATGACAGAAAGCAACATCTATACTTGGGTTCTGTAAATATTGAATGTTATTGCAATAAATGATAGTCTAAATGGGATATAAGCAGAAAAAATCCAAATATTTAAATTACAAAAAAATCCAAATTACTAAAAGAGTTATTAGACTATTACACAATTGCAGGCTAATCTGAAAGAGCAGTCAATGTTTGAATCAGCTTGCACAGATGTAAGTATGTATCCTTTTGTGTTTAAATGTTAATGGAAGGTACATAGCTAAATCCATATGTGGTACTTTGAAAATATATAGTTTGGCAATCTCTTAAGCATTTGCTATTACTTCCACTGTTTTTCATTAAAAATAAAACTATATTTCTGTGCTGTACAAAATCTCTGTTCCTAAAATGCAAAGACTTTTAGATCTCTAACAAACAGCAAACAGCCAGAAAGGGATTTATTAAGATTACGTATCCTTCATAATAACATCTGTGTTAGCACGTATTGGAAAGAAAAACATTTTAATGTACTGTTTGTGTTTGTTAATGGCCATCTTTGATTTTCCTGGATTATAATAGAGTCCTTAAAATAAAAATAATCAATAAAACTTATGCCCACTGTCATAAGCACAAAACACAATATATTGCTATCCTAAATTATTTAAACAGGACTGTTTAAAATTTATGACATTATCCTGGAAAGAGGCACACAAAGGATGAGTCATATTTTTGAGTATTTTCATGTGTTATGCAGCAATGATTACTTGCAGAGTGGCTGACGAAATAGTTGGAAAGGGAAGGAGTAATCTCTCCAAATCAAGTTACATAACTTCGATGTACATCAATGTAATCCATTCAGTAGTCCAAGCAGAAAAGTAATATTTATGGCCCAAGCACAAAAACCTAGAGCTCTAGTTGTAATTCTTACTAGGAAAGCAAAGCTGGAACAGGGAAGATGAGGAAGGAGGGAAGAGGAGAAATTCATCCTTGTGGAGGTAAGTGATGCTTGCTGTGCTGCCTTTGCTGATTCTGGATGTAAGAAAATATAAAACAACTTAAATTGCACAGAAATTCTAATGCAAATTAATAAGATGATTCCATGGAGGGGGCTGTAAATTCAGGATGCCTTTAACAGAATCTACTTTGTGTCAACCCTGCCTATTTTTGGTCCTGAGCTGACCACTTATATAAGGAAATGCCAGAAGACATGGAGATGTGGCAGCTTTCCATCAGCAGACTGGGTCCAATTGCTATTCCCAAGGGACTTCTTTCACTCTTGATGTTGCTTGAAAGCCTCTGCAGCATGCACAGCTCTTCTTGTCAACTTACTGTATCCGCATCTCATGGGGTATGTATGTGTGCGTGTGTACGTACATATGTACATGTACATACCCAACAGAGAAGGATGAAATTTAAAAACAGATCAAATTTATTTCTACTATATTTCATCTGCAAAAAATCTTTATAGATGGCCACTATATCTTCAGAGCTAAAGTACCTGAAACTCTCAAAATATATGTAACTTCTGGACTGTTGAAAAACCTCTTTAGTGCCATCTTGGAAGCTGACTTAGGAATCGTGTATTTTCAAAACTCAACTATAGTAAATTAGCACATACAGCTCCACACCCAAACCTCTTCAGAAATAATTCTAACAAACAACAATGGCTAAATTCCCTAAACAAGCTTAATTCAGCCCTCACCTGTGCACAAACTATGCGGTACTCTGAATCACAGAGCTACAAGATGTATCTTCCAGGCTTTTGCTGGTCTTGAACTTTTCCCAAAAGAGCTGCGCCATTACCTATCCAGCTGTATAGTAAAGAGCTTTTAAATCCTTACCACCCTGAAAGAAGGGCAGTTGTGCTCGAGATCCTCGCTGTCATCTGTCACTGTCTCTGGATCTAAACAAAGTGGCTTTTTCACTGAGGCTGCCTGGCCAGCCAGCAGCAAAACTAGGAATACATTTGCTTGCTTTCCTTCAAGGTGCTCACAGCTGAGAAATCATGATTCTCCACTCAACAGTGCAATGTGCCCACGTTGGACAGGTTCTTCAAATAATTCAATTCGGGACTGTATCTAAAGTATAAAGAACTTTTGCTGAAAATGACCAAATTCTGTGTTTGCCAATGACTTATGAATTGGGGAAACTTGAGTGAGGTTCTATAGGAATGGATAAAGACCAGCTTGGTGCCAAATTTCAAGTACTTTTTCAAAAGCACAGAGAAACTAGAACACTACAAAGGGAAGATAATAAAAATTCAATACTCCCAAACCAGCGTATTCTCCCATCAATCTGGTTCACAGAAAAAAAGCTGAGCTACTTCAAAAAGACATAAACAAACACAAATACATACCAGAACACACACATTATAGCCTGAGAGGAGGTAACCCAGGTAAAGTAGTTTGGCCAAACTGACAGTTGATGCTACCAATGTCGCCTGGAAGTCCATCATGACATACAACCTATGGCCAACGCGTCCTTACAATACAAAACAACGCAAACATCACCTGGGTGAAACTTGTAGGGTTTACAAGTCAAAAATGATGGGGTTTGCCTTACAGTTGCACCCCTAAGTGAATGCCATATTATGATAGAGAATGTATCAGCAGCAATAGTAATGTCACACATAGCCAATTTTACTTCTGTATTTTTGGTACATGCTGCACAAACGTTTCTAGACTTCACAGAACAGTATTCTTAACAGTATCGAAAAATGGGCTAAGTAAAATTTACCTGCAAAGTGCTGCAGAGTTATGATAAATTACTTTCTTTCACATGACATCTTCAGTGATTAATAATAGATACGACTCGAGACTACTGCAACAGATTTTATCTGACACAATAGAGGAAACAAATAACATTGTAGTAACTAACCACAGGCAGTCCAAATTCCCTCCTCCCCATCCCCAAACAAGATAAACATTTTGTCCTATTGTTTCACTGTTAAATTAAAAGGAAAAAAAAAAACAGTAATTTATAAATTGATTTACTTATTTCAAGCAAGCAGAAAGTTCTGAACTTTAAAAACAGACATTTTTGAGAAAGCATTAGCAATACAGACATGGATCATACAAAGACATATCAAGTAAACAAATGGCAACACACAGAATACTGTATAAAAAATGACTGAGCCTTAACCAAACTGGGTCTTGACATCAGATGAGTATGGAGGGGTACCATAATCCAGACAAATTATTTTTTAGCTGACATATGTTAAGTTATGCTTATTATTGTGATTACGCTAACTATACATGAAAATTGAGAGCTAAGAGGAAATAGCCAGGAAACAATTGCTTTTTTTAAAAATTCGATTTGCATACATAAAACACAAAAAATTAAGTAGGATTTTTCAAGTCTGAGGTTTTGCTAAACAGCAAACAGAAGTCATAAATCATGTGGAGTAACTGCTGATTAAGTATTCAACGAAAATGATATGATATTCTTCTTGTGCGAATAACACGGAGTCAAACAAGGTGTTAACGTTCACTCAGAGATGTTCGGATACATCAACAAATCGTTCTGTGTAATCACCAGGATAAATAGTATGAAATCCCACAGCACGGAAGAGAGGCAGGGGCAGTGGAGAGCGTCAATGCCCACAGACGGGCTGAGCTTTCCTTGGGTTCTCCAACCCCCTCTTACGCACAAATCACAAGCGACGTTTTCAAATACTTTAGCACTGAACAACTGTAGGGTTTACATGAAAGAATTCACAGAGACTAATTTTTTTAGCTTGTCTTCAGTAAAACTTCAGGGAATTGTATCTTTATTATAGAGGAAACTTTGCCCAGACTCATTGAATGCCATTTAAGAGCAACCATTACTACACAGGCAACTTGGCCGACATCAAGGTGAACACTTTCATTTTTAGCAGAGATAAAACATGGAAACACAGGTCATAGAATGACTGAAATTTTCTCATGTGCTACACACCCAGCTAACAAACTACTGGTTTAGCTACTGTAAACAGCACACTTTTTTTTTTTTTTTCCAAATCTAAGACTTAGAAAATTAGATTTTCCAAATTATTTAAGACCTGGATATTTAAAAACAGGATAAAAGCATGACTTGTTAGGAATACACACTGAGAAGCTACATTTCATGTATTTTAAAACCTTGAAAAATGGTAAAAGGCATTCTTTTTAAAAGGCTTCTCTTTATTTTCATGTGCAAAATAGAAAAGTAATCAACATGCTAGGAAAACAGCACTTTATCATCTTCATGAATAACCTTTTTATGATTTTACCGAAGTTAAAATTCATATGGAACCATTCCAAAGCACTTTAAAATAAGATACAAGAAATTTTAAAAGAGAGTCTAGCCAGCCAGCGTGCATACCACAATTCCCCATTGCTCCTCCAACTGAGAACAACTCAGTCATAATTATAAGCAACTTAATGGCTTTGCCTATTGGAAATCCAGTGGACACAAAGTCCGCCCAATGAAGATCACATGCAAGCCCCAGTCTATGCATTTTCATCCAGGGGGGGAATCCCAAGCCAGATAAATGTGTAGGAATATAAATTAAATAAAAGAATTGGCTAGTGATGTGGATGATGTTAGAAAACAGGTGTATGACAAGCAAGATTACTTATAGCTAATCTCTCCTGGTCTTGGAGTACATCTCTCTACTACCATTTTTACCCGATAACAATTCTGATCTAAGGCAAGTACATCAACCAAGACAACTCCACAGGAGTCGAAAACTTATGGGGGAAAGTGGGAAGGGACAAAAAAGCAAGATAATTAGGGAGCAGATGACAAAATTATAGACTGATCCTTAGACAATTACTCAGATAGATGAAGTTACACTAGATGCTATCACAATTATCACAAAGTTACCACAGTTACAGTTTTTTACTCTAATCTTAAACATAAATCCATTAGATGTTGGGAATTAAATTACTCCTGGAGCCCATTTATTTCAGTTATTTTAGTAGAAGGACATGAACATATGGTGGAAATTTGTCCTTGCCTAAAATTACTCTGCTTGTACTATGTACATTAAAAACACGCAGACAGGGAATGGCACTGCCAGATGTAGCGAAGGGAATAAGAGTTTAAGAATGGGGGTGAAAGAGGGAAATGCTTCCTACCATCCCTTTCACACATCCTAATGAAATACCATTTGCTGGAACAGTAAAAATTCATAGCACTTCAAGGTCCAGAAGGACTAGCCACAGCTGTGGTGCATGTACCCACATTAGGAATACATGGAAAAAAAAACAGGAACAGGCACTGAGAAGTGAGAAGTCTGACTCAGACAGATAACCTGATACTGTAAAGCAGATGTGGGGTGAGAAAGACATGCAGATCCACCAGCATGGAGAGGTATAACATGCAGTCAGCACCATATTGCACTGACGGAGTAATATAATGTCACTGAAGGAGGCAACATTTCTGTAGTGAAAGGAGATAAATATCATGTCACTGGTATAGAAACAAGCAAGCTACACGGGGACTCAAGAGATTTCTCCCCCCACCCCAAGCTTCCCCCAAACCAAAAAGAAACACAACTGAGAACAAAGGAAACAAGAAACGGGAGAGATCTCTGAACTAGAGGTGCTGCCTGCAGATAAGAATGAAAGGCTTTCCACTAAGAAATGAGACAAAGATTTCCACTAAGAAGTGAGACAAAGACAGAACAACAAAACACAGGAGAACACGGACTGTCAGGAGACAGTTCTGACCAGGCTGGTATATTTTATCATTTCTTTACTCATTTGCATCCCTCCCCTTCCAATATCAAGAATACAAAGGAGACCTTGATCTACCCAAAGTCCTATTTTTGCAACTACTTTGTCTTTCAGTTCAGAAAGGACTGCAAACTTTCAAAGACTGGAAATTCCTCTGGCGGTAGTCCTCGAAATAAAAATACCGTGCCAATAACAACCCTGGAGGTCACCTCTTCCTCTAGCTCAAGAAGAATGGAGAATTCAATAGAAAATATTCTAAAGTCTCTAGAGCATTTTGGTGGCCAACAGAAGAGTAACTGTAATTCAAAACCACTGCAAGACGATGAGCCATACCAGAATTATTTTCTGAACTATCAAAAACTTGTTCATTTGCATAACATGTAAGGACAGAAACAACAAAGAGAAATTAATTCCTTGACACTGGAAACCAGAATTCTGATTTTCAACTGAAACGACAAGATCAAGCATTTCCAAATTAAGAAGAGAGCAGACAATTTAGTGCTGTTTCCCATTTCTGAGAAGCCACATTTCAGATGGCAAAGTAGAACAAATAAAATCCTTATTTATTTATTAAAGCCAATATATAGACTCTTGTAAACTCGGGACCATGAGTATCTCATTGAAGAGCTTCCAGCTATACAAAAACAGATCGATGTCCTTGAACTGAAAAATACAGCATAAAGCCAAGGACTGCACAGAAACAGAGGCCACTTATTCAGGCATCATCATTTTCAGCACATACAAAAATTCCCAACGGAACAAATGCTTACAGTGCACTCTTCTTTAGAAAACAACTGGAAAAGTATTGGGGAATTCCATATTGACGACATCTGTTTTCACTGTCTGTATTTTTCCTCAGTTTATAAACAGAGGACTTGCTCTTTCCACCTGTAACCTGTTAAAGTTATCCTAGGTACTGCCAGTCAAGATTATTTCTCTCATATCACTACCATAAAATTTTAATTACAATTCTTTAAGCTCCGCTAGCCTCTCAATTAAACTTACATGCTCCCAGCCTTCAGTTTTTTATAAGCATTCATCCCTGTACAATGGTAAACTGATTCACTCAGAAGACCGACAAGGAGGTGCGAGGCTTACCTCATTCAGAGTCTGCTGGTGCAGACCAGCGCCCCATGCTCACAAGCTGAGGTTCTGTGGGAATGGAGAAAGACGCAAATTTGGGAAAACAGTGGTGACAGAAGAGACAGTTACAAGCAGCCGTAGGAAGAAATATTCTCCTTCCTATTGCTTTTGTTCTTTTTGTTGTTGGGGCCCTCTGAGATGGGGGGCACAGGAGGAATCACATCTCTTTTGTTTTCTCTTTTTCCTTGATGCTGTACTTAATTTCCTTTTCTTGTGCTAAAGGTTAGAGGAAGGAGAAAGTATTGTTATGGGGAATAAGAAGCCAGAGGTCTAAGGCAGTTGTGGATCCATTCATAACAGGCAGGAGACCAAGAATTATGAAGAAATGAATCATCTGGGACGTATGCTTTCCAGGTATTTTTCTTCCAGTTATGAACGTTGATCGTAACTGCAGAGGAAACGGCTGCTACTAGGACAGACAGAACAATCAATTTCTTTTTCATTTTGGGCTTTTTATTTGAAACTAATTGAAAGACCAGAACAACAGCATTTATAAAAGGTACCCAGAATAACAAAGAATCTTCTGTTGATTTCAAGTCACATGTTACTTACATACAGAAACCATTTGATTTTGGTAGCTTATAGTCATAGTGATATTGAGCAAAGGCACCTGCAACTGTCTCGGTTGCACATGCACTGTAGTAATTATGCATGCAAATGAGGAAATTAGATATTTTTGTGGTTGATCACCAGTATAATTACTATAACTGAATATACGATCATGGTAACTGTACACACAAATTACACATGCATGCAGTTTTAAAAACCAAGCGTTGCATTCATTGTCTCTATTTTGATAATGTCCTATGGAAACACTCCTCCACTGGAAACAATTAAAAGTATTAACTTTTTAAAAGATGTACATTTATTTGACTGTCTACTGAACATTAAAAAAATATAACAATCCAGTAATTTTGTTTTCCAAGCTGATATATCAGCAAAATCTCACCACTGTCATAAGATTTACCAACTTGAAAAGAATAAGACATTTAAACATATCCTGTTATTCCTCCTTTTCATATGTATTTATTAATTTGTAACTTCAATAAGATATTAAAGGATAGGTAATTATTTGAAAAAATAATGCATATGGTCAAAATTTTTTAAAAGACCTGAGCTAAATTTCCATTAGCTCCTCAGAACTCTAACAGAGGTAAGTGGAAATATTTTAAAAGTTCAGATTTTTATCAGCCTAAACACTTAAATATACAGGATTTGATTATACTTCAGACCAGAAGAGTTGGTGCATTCAAATCCATAAAAGGTATTGTTTTAAGGTACATAAACAACAACATGGAAAATATGCTTTCATCTCTCAAGCCCAGATTTTGATCCATCCATATTAAAAGAAGGAACAATTTTGCTAGGGCAGAAGCATTTATTATGAAGTATTTCAAATAATATGACAGAAGTAATAAAATATTTAGATATTGCTGTATTCTGGCAGATCACGGCGTAGTCGTATTGCCTTCAGCTTCTCTACTTTGATTTTTGTTCGCAACAGTTCTTCTTCCAGTTGCTGCTTTCTTTTCAAACCATCCCTTTTTTCTTGGACATAAAGACCAATTTTTCTTTGATTTTCTAATATTATTTGATGCTCTTCTTTCAGCATTTGTAACATCTGTGGGTCATACCCACACATTGGTCTAAAGCGTTCTCCAACCTCAAGCCTAAAAAACTCATCTCTTCTTGGTACAGGAGAGGGAGACATCATCACTCTCATATCAACTGACGATACTGATGTTGAAGGAGACCTTTCCATAATATGCACCAGCTGGTGTTCTTCCTCTTGTTCTAAGTTCTCATTTTGCTGTGAGTCTATAATCAAAGAAGGAGGAGGTTTGACATCCTCTTACGATTGCAACTCCATCATGACTGTCGCAGGATGGTGATCCAACATTGCCTGTGGTGAACTGGTAGCAGCAATTGTTTCTTTATCGATACTAGCACTAGAACACACAAAATCATATTTAAATAATCCATTAAAAACTTTTTTTAAAAGGCGTAGCTGTAAGTAACCAAAGCTTCATTTGAAATACTACTCTGCTATCTATGCCTGGGACTCTACTTCATTACATGAACACCACCTGTACCCCTCCTCCTTTCCACCACACGTATAGAGCCCTGTCTTACTCAGATTCGATCGCTATAAAGGCAGTATAGCTGACAGAGAACTACCCTGGTAGGCCCTTCTTCTGACACCAGCAAAGCAAGAAGGGGTACTAGTGACAAATGAGAATAAAACCAAAGCAACAGTGATGCAAGTGACAGAGGAAAGGGTTTATATAATATATAACATGATTTTAAAGGGGCATAAATTTAGATTGAGTGGACTGTGGCAGAAACATTTCCATCTTCCAAACTTATTTGTCTCCTCCTGTTCTAATGTGTTACCCACTTCTGAATTGTATACCCAAGTATTTGGGTTTTTTTTAACGTAAAACAATCACTGAAAAAATTACGCAGAGCCTTGGGAGAAGAAACCAGAACCAAATGATGACCCTGCCAGTGGATTAGGGAACCAAACTAATCCTTGCTCCTTCTCTTTGATTAGGTGATCTCAATATTTTTCTGAAGTTTCAAGAGAAGACATAAAAGTGTTTCCATTAAGAACAGCCTATAGTTCTGTGCATTTCTTTTTGAAAATACAACACCCACCTGACTCATCTGTCTTTGTGTAAACCCCTGAGTCAGCAGCACCTCAAATCGTGATTTGACATTACACTGGCTTTGATGGTAATAGTGGCTCAAGCTGTTCCTGCCACTTCTCTACCATCAGCTGTGTTTGAAACCCTACACTTCTGCACATCACTCCTTTATTCAGGTAATGCTTTTTTAAGCCAGATCAGCTTCTTGATCTATTTTACAGTACAGATCTACAAAGAATACTTTCAGCATGACTGCAAAGGCAGTATAGAGTAACATGGGAACAGGAATATATTAACTTGGCACTGATAACGAAGACAGTGCATCATCATCGCCCTGACTGTCTAAAACAGAGGCTATAACCAACTGGTGGTTGCAGGTAGGAGACATTCCCCAACCCTTGAAGAACTCAGCTGCTGCTAGCAGCTAAAGGCAGCGAGTGTATCCATGATTAATGGAACATTCACAGTGCTCCCCAAGCCTGGAGGACTTGAGTTGCTGTCTATTAAAATAGGGGGTGGGAGGTGTTTGTTTACACTTTTTAAACTCCTTTTGAGCCCTACAATTCACAAATTGAGAAACACTATCTGATTATTAAAACACTGTCCTGGTTAGCAATAGATGTGGGTACACAAAGGAGAAATTTAATTTGTACATCCTACTTCTCACATAAATGCAGTAACTCCTTAATCAAAAGGTGGCATGATCATCTCTTCTGCATCTCCCATGGTCTTCAAAACTCTTGGTTTAAAAGAAATCAGCAGTCATGATTGCAATTTCCAAAGGACCCTGATCTAGCCTGCCATCCATTTACACAAAAGTGCATCTTCTAGAATAAAAGCATGAAGTAAAACATTCAACAGGGTCAGAGCACTATATTTTCCAAAGATCAATCCTGTCAACCACCCAAACTATTTTAACTAAAGATTTATTTAGAAAAAGAAAAACCAAAACAACAAAAAGGTCCAGCTGAAAGATGTATTGAAAATAGACCTTTCATTTATTCCCCAAAGAAAACGCCAGGATAATCTTAATTCTATTGACTGTTACCTGAGCTGCCTATAGAGTAACAATTACATCACCTTACTCCCTCCTCCTCATGCCACAAAGCTTCACTTTTTCCTATATACCTCTTTCTCACATTCCTTTTACTCCTCTCATTGAGCATCGGAAGCATTATCCTGCACACAAATTTTCACTTGTTTTCCCCAGTGCTGACTGTAATTCTGGGTTTCCCCCTCTTCACAACCGCAGCTTCTAATACAGCTTCCCTCCTTCTTATTTGCTGGCTCCCAGCCAGCTTCTAGCCTGAGAAAAGTGGAAACAACCAGCAGGAGAAGCAGGTCATTCTGACAAAAGGAAACAGAGAAAAAGCAGAAAGAGAAAGTGAGAGAGGTTAAAGAGAAGAAAGGTAGGTACGATTTAGTCTAACATAGACTAGAGCCTCCAAACACTGAGAAATCCATCTTTTAAAGCATAATCCACACTGAACTAGAAAATCACCGAATCTTCAGGTAACTCTGACGAGGTGCTGCTATTTTTTTTCCCCCCTCCTTAGAGTCAGTCTCTAAAGAGGAAAACAATTAGACAGCAAAGAGAGAAAGAAGGAATTGAGAAACAAAAGAGCCGCCCGTATGGTGGTTACTAATGTTGTTTCTGACAACTTGACTGAAAGAAAGACAAACAACAGTTACCACAATTGGGGGATGGTGTTTATAACCCTGCAGGCACCCATGATTCACCAGGTTTTGTTTAATCACAGCGAGCTAGAAATTGCTTAAAGGTGCGATTAAGAATTTGGATTCATTTTAAGTTGTATTTCCCTCCTACAAAACCTAAGCCATATCCTGGTGAGTTAAAACCCAATATAGAGTTTTGAAAATTAGGGTAAAATGCAACTCAGAGGTAAAATTAGAACTATCAAATAATGATGTATTTGGGCAGGGGAAAAAAAAATAATCTTTTCAATGATATTCTTTTCCTTCAGCACACATCGTATTGGCTGTTCCTATGAACAACCATTTGGGGCACGCAGTAATCAAGTCAATGTTCCCAGACCCATAAGGGACTGCAAAAAATGTTTAAATTTTAGGAGACAAACTATGGAGTTCATTAGCTCTTAATCATTCACAAAAAAGCGTCAGTGCTTTTTATAAGCCGATCTACAAACCAAAGTTCTCACACTATTTTTTTTTTTCCTCCTTACAAAACTTGGTAGTCAAGACACTGCAACCTTTATTAGTGCAATTAAAAGCCTCGTTTTGTTCCAGAGAATTCTTTGGAACAGTTCCTCCAGGGGCATTCACCAGGAGCAGCAGCACAGCCCAGTTGCTTCAGACTTCTTTACGCAAAGGACCCACAACAGCATATTTTTAGAGCATCTGGCACATTGGGATTTAGACAATTGTTACCATTCAGCTCAACCAGTGGCACCATGAATCCAATTCAGCGTGTGTGCGCATGCCAGCTTTTCTTAGAGTGTTACGCTGCTGCACCGACTATCAGTATATCTGATTAAAATACGGAAAGTTCGCTTCCCATTAATCTGCTTGGGAAAATAAGAAAAATCAGAGCTTTCTCAAGGTTGCTGCGGAGTTACTTGACTTTTTTTTCCCCCTCCTCCCTAGCTTAGTTTTTGTATCTGGAGGAACCAAAACCTGACCCAGGCATTTTCTGATCCCTCAAGGACCAATACAGAACCAGCAGAGTGTTGCAAGTCAGATATGAGGGGCATTAGCCAGCTGTGGGAGAAAGCCTGCATGCTGCCTGCCTGTATTATGTCTGGCTCAAATCTAGACAGTGTGTCTCACTTTACTGAGCAGTAAAAAAAAAAAAAAAATCCTACAAAAAAAGAAAACTTCTAGTGTTGTACCTCTCAGTTTCTCCCTGTATTTAAACTACCTAACATAAGATATAGAACTGCTCGGAGTTTAGACTGCAATTAGCTTTGCTCCAGTTTCAGAGAACCACCGTCAATGCTAGAAAAGTATAATTTAAAAAAACATTTGCACTCACAAAGGCACCGTGGTGTGGGGAGTCAATATTTTTTTTTTTAAAGGATTGGGATCAGTTAAATCATAACATGCAAACGTCAAAGTAAACGAGAGGAAAAAAAGGTGTAGGAGTAAGGTTTCTTAGCTCTGTGAACTAACTTTATTAAAAATCTTATATAAACTGGTAATAGTTCCATATGTTGCAAAATGACTGCAGTATTACCTTAAATGGAGGAGAATAGCCATCACTTTGCCAGTGTTTGAATAATCTGCCTATTAAAAGGTAGGGGAGGGGTGGAGATTGGAGCTACTATTTCTCTTTGATTCTCTCTTAACCCTCACTTTCCAGAGTATGACAAAGACTCTGAAACAGGCTTTGAAAGAGAGCTGAAAAAAATGAACGCAGTGCTAAGTCACCATAAAGCTTCCCATAAAACAAAAGCAATATTATTTTGTCATTGTTCCCCATTTGGGGATTTTCTCTGATAAACATTTCCTTTAGGAGCCTGAACACAAGCAAAGCGTTACAGAGTAGATAGGAGGCGCCATAATTTTCATTCAGTAACAAAATAAAAAGAATCGTCTCACCTTTGAACACCGCTCCTGTCTCTTAAACACACATTGGAAATCTGTGGAATCATCTCCACAACTTTCTTGGTTGGCTCGGAAATGCTGCTTTTACAATCTGAGTGAGTCTCCTTTTGCTGCAATAGCTCCTGTTTGGCATATTCTTTGAGCCTCTTGTACAGCGTGCGCAGGCCCTGTGCAGTACGAGGAGGGCGATCTACTCCGATGGCATTGTAGTTATCAGCTATGATATCCCAGCATTTGTTTTTTTCCACTATTACAGAATGCTTATTGGTATGTTCCTCGAGAATTTTAACGTACGGCTTCACGAGTTTTAGCAAATCGAGCTTTTCAGATAAGGTAAAATTAGAAGATCTGGCCTTCCCAACCATTGTTATCTTTGAATTAAGGAAGCCGTTTCTGAAGCCACCATGCAGTCCCTAGCTCTGCTCAGCTCTTTTTCACAAACAGAAAAAGATCAGGCTTAACTAGGCTAGTCTCATTTAGGCCCACGCCTACAAGGGAGGGTTTATTAAAATTCCTTCAGCTTAAGCTGACGCAGGTTCAGGAAATCTGCTTAAGCCAAGCCTGACCTACATAAGGCTTCAGACTGAAGAAGTCGAGAAGAAACAAGCAAAACGCACTTTTGTATGAAGAGACCAGACACACGCAGGATTTAAAAACATAAAGGTTTAAAGATTAGCACGTTACCCAGCTAAAAATTACCTAATTTAGCCGGAGTAACAAGCTCTGACACATCTCCCTAGCTCTCTCACACGTATCTCAGACTGAAACCGCGCTCGAGATGATTTTACATGTAACGACGGTCCCGTGTCGCTCCCCCCCCTTCCTTCCCCCCTCCTCCC
>NW_009650064.1:6660257-6682073 GCF_000708025.1 Charadrius vociferus | reverse complement strand
CTCCACCCCCCACCCCGCGCCGGGGACGGCGTGAGCGCGGGCTGGGGCTGCGCCCAGGAACGGCGACAGTCGGTCGCGACAGATTTACCGAGCCTGCGCCTGCTGGGATTTTCATAATATCCACCAGGAAACAACCTACTTGTATAATAATGCTTCCAGGCATGCCTTCGGGATTCAAATATATATATATGCGATTTTTAGTAACAAGATGTGCGCACTCTGTGTGTGCATTTCTAATGTTTGCTGGAAAACGTATCACCTTAAGCCGAGCCTCCACGTAAAAAATGGGCGCAGGGCTTTACATTTCCGTGGTCTAAACTAAATCAACAAGCCAGAGAAAGAGAAAAACCTGCAGATGGCGAGGAAAGGTGCTCTCGAATAGAAAAAGCAAAAACTAAGTTTGAAAATCGTCGTACAGGAGTGAAAGAGTGCGGAGGGTGGAAACAGACACCATAGGAGAGAGCGGCAACAGCTTCTCGAGCTTAACATGTTCAGCCTTGAAAACAAGGGAGCCTAGAAGGGGGGTGAAGGAAAGGGAAATCTAATTATAGTTCGAAATATCTTAAGGCTATAAACATCTAGGTATAAACTTGTTTGCTCTAAGGGGGAAAAAAAAAACCCCAAAGCCGACGCAAACCGTATTCAAAACAAGAAATCCAAACTAAACAAAGGGAGAGTTTTAACTGCTAAAAATCAATTAGCATTTAGAATAACAAGCACGTTTGGAACAATTTCTGAGACTCGGCTTGCCCGTACCACCTAACAAAATCGCGACCAGTCTGCTTTGCTGGCATTGCTTTCAAGCCAAGATTAAATAAAGCATTTTATAGTCTGAAGCCCATTATACTAGAATTTGAGAAACAAAATACTTATGCGGTTAGAAGCACTGTATGAAAACCATCACATTTAAACACTTAATCCTTCCCTACTTCCCCACACTTTGCACTTTACTAATATTATGAGCAGAAAGCTCTTGGTTATCCTTTTTGTTTGTTTGTTTGTTTTAATTTACGCACTTGGTTGTTCCTCAGTAACTGAAAAATAAAAAATTGAAAGTGCCTCAGGTAGTTTAGGCTCTAGTGCCAGAATTGAGGAGTCACGGGCGAGCCTATGCTGTACCCTCTGCCCGGTGTCCTGACTTTTTAGTGACAAAAAGAAAGAAGCCAGTGTTAGTTTGTGTGATTGAAGGCTCCTCCCCACAGACACAAAAGAGCACAAGCGGACAGGGTCAGGCAAAGGAACCGCAATAACCCAAATGAAAGAAACTGAGCTCTCAGGCCGGCTGCTGGCAGGGCTGTCGGAGACACCAGCAGCCCAGTGGGCCGGGGGCAAGACGGAGAGGCTCTCTCCAGATCACCTCGCAGAGTCAAGGAGGGGGTTAGTGCCTTCTGGGTCTGGGACTCATTGTGAGATGTCAGGAAGAGTATTTTGGGATTGCAGAAGGCATACTACAGGAGATTTGGAGGAAGAACCGAAGGCAAGAAAAGGGAGGTATGAAAGCAGTTTGGGATAGAACAAGGATAGGAAAAGATTGGGGGGAAAAAAAGGAATAAAAGGGGCCAGGTGCATGTAAACAGGTGGCTGCTCAGTACGGTTGTCCAGCCATGCCCTGCGCCTGATCACTGCAGTTTGGCCTATCTTCTTGTTAAACTACATTTGTAATTATTTTCCTGGGTGAGGGGAATCTTTACTCTGCGTGCACGACTCTGCATGGAAGCGTACGTGCTAGCAACTGGAGTCGCACCACAGGTCACAGGGCCCCGGGTGCTTGGGGTGCCAGCAAGCAGAGGCTGGAGCCCCTGTGTCCTGCCTAGGTACCAACATCCATGTGGGATCTCTGGCAAACACCAGGCTGGACTAGCCAGCAAATAGGCTTGGGAGCCAAGAATCGGAGCAACCATGAGTCTGGGCCAGATACTGGAGAGACCAGAAGGTCTGAGATTTGGCTACTAGAGGGACCAGGACACCTGGGGTCTGGCCACTGGTAAGGTTATAAATCTGGACCAGCTGCCCCAGTGCAGGTCTGCGAGGCAACTGTGAGACCAGGGGAACCAGGGACCAGCTACTGAGCAGAGTAAGAGTCTAAGGCCACTTGCTGGAGGGATCCATATTGTATACATATGTATTTTCCACAAACGGGCTTTCATCCCAGTCAGCCAGTGAAGGGAAAGGATGACGCCACTGATGCAACTTGTGTTTGTGGGAGTGCTGCATTTTCTGTATGGTTGGCCGTATATATACATATAGTGCATACACATGCATGTGTGCCTCTGGGGAACACATCCTTGTGGACCTGGCCATAAGAAGCTGCAGCATTGTCCTCTATACTGGGCTACAACATGCGGCAACTCCTAATATAGACCTATCTAAACTTGTATTACGCTATCACCTTACTGCTTAATGTTGCTAGAGAGACCAAGTTTCCACACTAACGCAATTATAGCAAAATACCGCTACAAAGATTTCTTTTGAGCAAGTGCCTGAAGGAATCAGTCTGAATTACATATTGTTCTGCAGGAGTGTAAAATAACCCTTGTAAAAATCAAGCTGGCTGCCAACCAAGATTTTTTCCTTTTTTTTTTTTTCCCCCCTCTTCTTTTTAAAATAGCTCTGCTCATCAGCCTAAGGTCATATCAGTACTTGGATGAGAAATCACAGAAGGTGAGAAGCCGGGATATTAATGTTACATATAGACTTTTTTTTGAGGTAAAACAATAGGCGTAGTTCCAAGACAGTTACAAAAAAAGAAATGTTGCTGCAGTCCACCCTTCATCCTACACCTTCCACCAACACTAGCACTTATGCAACAGCGTGCAGCCAGTTCAGAGAGATGATCCAGCTACAGACTAATCAATTATTATTTATTTTTTGGCAAGCACAGAGTTTAATAATTGGTTTAAGTCAAAATAAATGTGGGACATTGCCCAAACGGGAATTTCTGCCTCCCCCCAACCCAGTCATGTTCCTGCCCCTTCTCTGTTCTTATTTGAGCACTCACAAATCTGCTGAGCAAGTTAGGTCAGGGAACTGATTTGTCTCCAAGTTAATCATTTTTTCTGAGCTGAGCACAAGTAACTCACACAAAAGAAATACATTGAAAAAGCTTCTTCAGACTCTGTCTGGATCATTTGAGGAATATGGTCTGCAATGCGCCCTACAAAAACTTGTATTAGCATAACTGAGGGGATAGCAAATCACAGATATTAGGGAGGAAATTCTGGTCATTGCTGAAGAAAATAGCCGTATATACACCCCTCACATCACTTCACTGCCTTCCACACCTCCTGTTTTATTCCTATGCGAAAGGTACAGCTCATTTTTCCTTCATAGTTTCAAGGTGGAATTCACTAATCTACTCAGAATTCTGAAAAGAAAAAAGCCTTGGATTCAGCTTTTTTTTTTTTTAATTTGCTTGATTCTTTCCTTTAAAAAAAAAGGCAAGCAGATGCTTCCCAATTTAAATGTTAATATTTAAATACCCAGTTTTCAAGTGGATGAAATCTTTGTATTTGGAAGTTCATGAAAAATAGGAGCTGTGAGAGTAGATTAGAGTTTTTTTTCCAGCGAAAAGACAATCAGCATGATTCTTCAAAAACTGAGCAACAGCTAAGGTTGCAGAACTTCAACAGTTGGGAAATAATACTCAAAACTACAGGTAACAGCTAAGTTCAGGTGTTTGCTGTGGAAAAGTCTAGAATTAATACCAGAAAAAAGATACAAATAGTGCATCCTGGAGAGCTATCAAGAGATGAATGAATCACAGCTATAATACAGTCAGAGATTAAAGTAGCCAAACGACTGCATTGCTGAAAAAGTTCAATGGGTTCAAATTTTACAAGTGGCAGATTTGTATCATGGCAAATAACTGCATCAAGTGGCCCATGTAAGTTTAGGCACATTATAAGACAGAACACCCTCTAAAGGAGAATGTCTTAAATAAGGAAAGCATCCTGGATGGAGGGAGAGGAAGGATCCTCTGTCACACAGAACTGAGGAAGAATTTTTCATGACAGGCTCTTAAAAAAAAAAAAAAATCACTTAAGGTACATGATTGAAAGACAAAAGACATCTGAGTGAATTAGAGATGCCCTAAGAACGAACCTATCTTGAAAGATGTAGTTTGGATCAGACAGCAAACTTGAATGTTGAAGGGAATGACGCTGGCTTAAGTGAATCAGGCTGGGACCTTCTAGTGCAAAAAAATAATCAAATTAACAGATAAAGAATCACTAAATTCTGTGAAGGTGCTCTGCCCACAAAGTGGTAGCCCCAGAATAAGTCTGAAGGGCATCTGTTCTTATTTAATAATGTGCAAGCAAACTAGCTCTGCAGAGACCCGCGTTTAGCATTTGCAGTCATCTAGGAGCCTGAAAATCTTAAGAACAAGAGGATGATTGCAAGATTTGAATCAAAGCTGAAGTGAAACCCTGATACCCCTGTGCTTATGAGAAACTATAAGAAGATTCAGCAGCTAGGATGGAGTATGTTACACATCACTGAATATGCAAGGGTATACTGGCAGCAGAAACATTTGGCAAGTATTGAGGCAGTTGCTCACTCTTGCAAATGAATTTGGCAGCTGCATAAGATGACTTGAGAGCGTCTATAGGTAGCAAGGGCTGCAAAAGTTCCATTAGGTCATCATATAGTCCTTTTCACTGACAAGACAGCAAGACAGTGCCAAGTCATTCGATCTGCCTGTTTTAAGAGCCTGCTGCAGCAAAGGGTGGGTGAGAAAGTTTTCAACTCCAAAGGTCTCTCATAGGGGCAGTTGTTTCATGGGTCATCTCCAAAACTAAGGGTTGCAGGCATTATTCATTAAGGAGAGGGTTGAGAAAGACAAAGGTTTGTGAGCCAAAAGTTGCAAGACGCCTTCACCTGGAAGTTAGAGTGCTTAAATACATTCTCACTAGACTTTTTAGAAATACTTTTAGATCATTTGTGTTTCAAATAGCTTTCTCATTTCACTTGATTTTTTTTCTCATCTTTATCAGGACTTTCACCATCAAAGTTGCACTTTCTCATTCTTATCCTTGCTGTACCTCAACCTCTCAGACCACTCCTTTCCTTTCTCCTGCACAATTATTTCTAATCCTCTGTCCTGCACTGGAGGTGGAGAGAACAAGGGCAAGCTTTATCACTTTTTTTCTGCATCTACTTCTCTGCATCTATTTCTGTGATCACCATCTAGCACGTATTAACTTCTAACAGTTCTTGCAACTGCTGCAAGATACAAGGGTGCATGTATCTCATGACAAGCACAGAAAACACAGACGTTAACAATGTATTTATTACCTTTACGCCACTCTCTTGAAACTAGCCCGAATAGCACAGGGCCTACTCCAGAGCTCTTATCAGCTAAAATTCCAAGCATAAAAGCTAACTACACTTCTGTCCCCTCTGCTGGTGTAAGGCATTCTCTCAACACTTAGCCCACTGAAATGGGAAATATTCAAATTAGACAATTAAAATCCCCCCCCGCCAAATTTTAAAGAATTTATCTTGATCTCAGCCTGACATTCCAGCACCCACACATTTAGATCTGCAACCATCCTACAAACTGAGGTTGGCTTAAAGCTACAGGACTCTAAAATACAATACTTAAGCGACTACACAGTACCATGAATTAGCTCTTCACTTTATAAGTCATGTCCTTAAAAAAAGAAAAGCTAAGAGCTCCATTCTTTACGAATTCAAGAATTGCGTCCAGTTCCTAATACATGCCTATATCTTCTCTGATCCTCTCTTCCAACAAGCTTTTTGATGACTGATCAGAAGCAGCTGAGAAATACAGAAAGATTTTAAAGTATGATTTTCTCAGATTTTGCTTAAATTCTTAAATCCCCATTAGCAAGATAGCAGCCAGGGAAAAAAAAAAAAAAAAAAAAAAAAAGAGGGAAAAAAAAACCCCACACAACAGTGTAAGAGACACCAAGTTTCTGCAATTCTCCCATCTTTTCATCGAGAGATGAACATTTTGGAGATTATGCTTTTAAATAGTAACCTCAAAATACTTCCCCATGCACTATTCCCTGCATTTGACATAGGAGCAGCTTTCTCCATTCTTTTAATTTTGCTCAGTGGATACTTTGAGGACAGTGAGATAACTATCTTATCACTATCTTGTTGATTTTAGCAAAGTCATATTGTGACAAAGCTTCTGTTTCAGGGGAAAACTTAAGGCCCAAAGCCAAAAGCTGGGACCGAACTCTAGTTGTGCTGGCATGGCAACAAAGGGGATCCAAACAATGAGCATAGCCACAGAAAGATTTGGTGACTATCTTTGAAGGGATCCAGGCCAAGTCTGTAATAATACTCATGATAGCTCAAAAAAAACTTCCAATTCCCTTCTATAAAGCATTTCTTGTCCTTCCACCTGATAGCTATATTCTGTCCATCTTCCCTTAAATCTACCTTCATATCTATTGGAGACAGGACTGCTGGGGGAGTTAGAAAAACAACCAAACAAGCCCCACACCCCAAACTAGGACTTTTCAAAGGGTGGGAGAATTGAAAAAAAAATAACATCCAGGAAATTTAGAATAGCCATGTATTTCTCTTGCCTATCTTCACTCCTTAGACACACACAGCCTGATAATAAATTTTGATAATCAAGAAGAAAATGAAAAGAAACTATGTTTACAACTTCCCACAGAATGAATGAGGCAACTGAAAGAATTATTACTGCTAAACCTGAATCCTTGAAAACAGTCTCTGTACAGAATATTTCCTAGAGTTCCTAATTTTTAAAGTTACGGTATTAGATAATTTCATTTTCTATATATTGCAGACTACATGCCGTGTGTTTGCATTCAACTCCTGGGAGCTAAATTGTAATAAATGTATCAGGATAGTAAATTCATTTCCCAACATGTCCCCTGCTTCCCCTTGGAAAGGAGAGCTTGCTTTATATCTGCAGTTTCAAAATTAGGTCTCTGTCTCTGCACAGGAAAGAGTATTTAAGTCTTTTTTTCTTGTTTACAAATTTTAATTTTCAGTAACTTAACAAGTTAAAGAAAAAGGCATAAAAGATTATTATCTTTACATATAGCACATCTCTCTTCAATAGCGGATATATCACTACTCAAAAGTAAAGAACCTAGCAATTTATGGTTTTTTTCATTGTAAAGAAGCAACGACAGTTCCATTCAACAGGCAAGTTACTGCTGCAAAACTCTCCAAAAAGTTGGAGGGATTAAAGTGAAAATGTTGAATATCTTAAATCTAATATAACTCTCTTTTTCTTTATTTTCTGACCATGTAATACCCTTCTGATTTCTGGTTTCCTTCCCCTCTCTATTATCTCCATTAGTTCAAAAACACGTATCAGAGCACACTTAACTAGGACAAATGAAAAGTATATTTCACTGTCAATTCACTGCTCTTTTCTCAAATGTGTGAATATCCTGGTTATATCATCTATCATTACATAAAGCCTAGTTATTCACATGACAGCAAGATATGATCATATCAAATTATAAATTATGTTGCACTAACTGTGGAAATATCACACTAGAATTATGCAAGTCTGGATTTGTTTTACAGCAGCCTGTTATACTGCATTGCAGATGGCTACCCTGTCCAGGAAAGCAGCTTGCAGTCACTGAACACTACACGATATGTTGCCTTTGGTGGTGAAGCTGGTGTAAGCTCCTTCTTCCCATCTCACTCTTGGTTGCCAATTCTACTACCACAGCGTATCTTACCAGCCAGCTGGTGGGCAGCCCAAATTCAAGATGAGTAACACTGATTAGGGATGTGAACTTCTTCAACAGGCTAGTGTATCACATAAGCACACTATCCTCTTGCTCGCTTTCAGTCAACACGGTCAACGGCTCAATGTCCAAGTGGAGAGAAGTGACCAGTGGCGTTCCTCAGAGGTCGGTACTGGGACCTGTATTATTCAACATTTTTGTTGCAGACATGGACAGTGGGGTCGAGTGCACCCTCAGCAAGTTTGCCGATGATACCAAGCTGTTTGGTGAAGTAGACACGCTGGAGGGGAGGGATGCCATCCAGAGGGACCTGGACAGGCTGGAGAGGTGGGCCCAAGCCAACGTCATGGAGTTCAACAAGGCCAAGTGCAAGGTCCTACATCTGGGTTGGGGCAATCCCAAGCACAAATACAGGCTCGGTGGGGTATGGCTGGAGAGCAGCCCTGAGGAGAAGGACCTGGGCGTGCTGATTGACCAGAAGCTCAGCATGAGTCAGCAATGTGCAATCGCAGCCCAGAAGGCCAACCGTATCCTGGCCTGCATCAAAAGAAGTGTGGCCAGCAGGTCAAAGGAAGTGATTCTGAGAGAGTTGGGGCTGTTCAGTCTGGAGAAGAGAAGGCTCCGGGGAGATCTTATTGCGGCCTTCCAGTACCTAAAGGGGGCCTACAGGAGGGCTGGGGAAGGACTTTTTACTAGGGCATGTAGTGACAGGATGAGGGGGGAATGGATATAAGCAGGAAGAGGACAGGTTTAGATTAAACATTAAGAAGAAGTTTTTCACTTTAAGGGTGGTAAGGCACTGGAACAGGTTGCCCAGAGAGGTTGTTGAGGCCCCATCCCTGGAGGTGTTCAAGGCCAGGCTGGACGTGGCCTTGGGCAACCTGGTCTAGTGGGAGGTGTCCCTGCCCATGGCAGGGGGGTTGGAACTCGATGATCTTTAAGGTCCTTTCCAACCTAAACCATTCTATGATTCTATGATTCAGTCTATGGCAACTGACTCCACATTATCTGACTATTACTATAATCCACTAATGGTTTCTCCACTGATAGACTTTAAAACTACAAGTAGTAGGGAATTCATGGCTGCTGCATTTGGTGCTTCTGAGCACAGAAACAGAAGCCCTGGAGGACAGTGTTCTCACTACCACACAGAGGGTGATAAACCTATAGAAAGAGGAAGGCAAAAAAAACCCAAAACCAACCATGAAAAAACCTGAAGAGTCATGAGAACAAGCAATAGCAGACTAAAGAGCCTCTCTTTTTTTTTTTTTTTTTAAAGTCCTGAGAGCTTTGAACACTTTAAGATTACAGTAGTAAAGTTGCTTTCCTAAAATGCTGTTCCCTGCTTTGCTATCTTACCATCTCCATACATAACTGTAAACAATGCGTAACCACAGCCAAGGGGAACTCTGAATGTACATAATCATCTGGGTAAATACTAGGGAAGGTTTTACACCAGCAGCAGAGTAGAAGACATCATCTCACATCCCAAGGAAGAGCACCAAGCAAAAAGCATTGTCCTCAGGAGATGCCAGAGAGTCCCAAAGCTGCAGACCAGAAAACACAAGCCATCTAGGACTAAATAATCACACAACTCTCAGTAATAAGTCTACCTGCAACACGTTGACTGCTGGGCAGTGGGGTACTGGGCCAATAGGTGAAAATTTGCGTGTATAACCACCATGACTGATGTATAAATGAACACTTCTGGAACCAGTGTCAGATCAGAGATACAGACAATGTCTTTTCTGATACGTTTACATCAATCTAGTTTTCTCAGCCAGTCCCCATGTCCTGAGATAAACTGATCAAACAGGTACAGATGACACCTAAACAGTGAAGAAACTATCCTGAACTGAGAAACAGCTTGTCTATAAGTTTGTCTATTCACTCTTATAAATTATTCTGTCTATAACATTGCAGGGAGAAGGAGGTTGTTTTAAATCATAAAGAACTAGCAAAGTAATTTGATACTATTTCAAATAAGAAATTATAACAAAATTTACAAACTTGTAAAATCTAACTTGCAAACAATGCAATAATAAATTATTTGCTCTCAGGCATCCAGTAACACCTAAGTTGTATTAAAGTGTACTTGGTAATTATTAAGAGCAACAGATGTTTATACAGTATCTTTTACCCCAAAACTTAACTGCTTTGCCAGCTGTTTATAAAAACATTTCAAAGCCCCACTGTACAGCAGCTATACATGCAACTCCACCACTAAAATAGACAGGCGGCAAAAATACTCCTGACTGGAATATGTTTTCCAGTTCAATCTGTGAAGTGCAAAAACAGAATGAATGCAGGAACAGAAATTACAATTAATACTTCTACTTTTGCAGATATCCAAGTAATTCTAGCAATAATATGCTTCATAATGAGATGTCAGGCCTGAATGTTTTTAGTTGTGTTATCTAGAAACCAAAAGTAGGCAATTAGACTGAAATCGGACAATAAGACACCCCCTAGAAATAACATTTTTTAATCCTCTCATTAAAAGTGATAGGCAATTGATTGGTAGTTATAACTGAAAAGTTGATTTTCTCTTTGACTATTCAAATTAATTGGGTAAGATGATTTTTATTAATATCAAGTAACAGGAGGTATCAGACTAACCTGTAACAACGAAGGAGTCAACAAACATTCCTATTATGAAAATAAAACTGACTTAAATGAGCAAAGAGTCTAAACCTTATAGACCAATGTACTTCATAAATATTAACATTCCAGAGAAGATAGAGAAATTATATTCTAAACTGTATACAAATAATAAATACAATTAATATCAGGCATGAAAAACATTCAAAAACATATGTCTAGAGACATAGGGGGAACACATTAATCCTGTTATGAAATACAATTACAATCTGTCTTCAAAGATACTCAAAGATAGTATTTCAGTACGACTTCTGACAAAGTTCCTCTTGGAGGACGCATTAATAGAAGTTAGTGACAGATGAAAGATAAAGTACTCCTGACCCAAAAACCAAACAGGAGGTGAGCTGTAACAGAATAAAATGCCATAGCCAGCTTTTCTGTTCATCGCCATCAGGTTCAAACAATGAAATTTCAGTCCAACTAGAATGTTGTGTCTAACCATGCAGGTGAAATAGCTATTTGTTTCCACACCGAATATAGTAAGCTCAAAGGAAAAAACAGAGCAACATTCTCCTAGATTAAAAAAGAAGCAAGCTGTAAACTCAGATAATAAACATAAATTAAATTAAGTTGAAGAAGGCAATGTAGGTAAAAACCTCAGTTCTGGCCAATCCCACTTACTAGCAACACTGACTATAGTTCAGAGATTTGCCTGTCCATTGTTTCTTAAAATTCAAATTATTTGTATTTTTTTTGTTATTGCTTATAGGTCCTCCAAATAGAACGAGGACAAGTAGAAACCAAGCACTTTTAAGAGCTGTAATAATATTCTTCCAGACATATTAATGATTTTGTTTTCAATTACTGTTTAATAGTTTAAAAATGAAAGTTACTTTAACATTCCTAAAGAGTTTGCAGACTTATCTAATAGAATTCTCCGGATGCATGTGAGAAAAATCACTAATGACAATGTCAAATAAATTGCCTCCCCTCCACACATTCATTGTTAGTGTCCACAAGTACTATATTCTGGATACAAAAGAAATATACCAAAGAGATTGATGTGCTCTTTGCCTCATAAAAACAAGCAAACACTGATTCATAAAGCAGTAAAGTTCATTTTCCTACAAAGATATGTATTTATGGAAAAACATAATTTTCCAGTATTCACAACTCATAATCATGATTAGTAAACTGCCTGTTGAACAGTGTGTTCAATATCTCACAGTTCAAACAGTACTAAAATTAAAACACATAAGTAGGTTTCACTCAACAGCAGTTGCTACAATCTTACTAAAACTTCTTTAGAAATATCTCATCTCATAGAATATCAGAGTCCCTTTTACTTTTATTAAGGACATTTTAGGAAAAAGTTTATTTTGAATAGAGGCCTAGAAAAGCAAGTATTTTTTTAAGCCAGATATGCTACAATTTTTAGCTTGATGCTATCTAATCATATCCTTACTTGTCTACTCCAGGAAATGGACACCATGTGTCAGATAACAAGTTTTTTTTGAAAGAATGTGCAGCATTTTCAGGGCTGGGTTTCAGAAAGATTAGCTTTATGAACAGTGCAGTTGTCCAATGGTCCACAGGTGTTTCACAAGAATTTCAATGGAAACAGGGGTATTTATTTACACATTCCACTGCTGCACTGGAAACCCAAACACAGCAGCTTTGAGCATGATATAAAGCTAACAAACAGTTTATCATCTGCATTAAATGACATGAATAGAAAAAAAACCAAAATAACGCATACGCACAGACTTTTCCAATCTTTAAATTGTTTTAATGCCCCTTTAACAGAGACATCTTCTTTGGCTGCAGAAGCTGGCAGTCAGATATAATTCCATTACAATATTAATAATGAAAACCCCAAACTGACTCTGGCTTTCACAACTGGTTTCCATTACTTCTGAATTTCATACCAAAAACAGTTTTGACAAAACAACTTCATTTCACACTACAAAGGAGGTTTTGGTTTACATAATCTACGTAATTGCTACATTAGCTGTAACGAACAGCAGACAAAGGTGATGTAAAGGACAGAAGCTGTCTTGGACAATCTAAGGTATTAAGAAACTACTTAAGATTTAACGGAGCCTCAATGCAGGATTGTTTTCACAGTACAGTGCTTGCATCACCAGTGAACCTGATTGCAATAACTAACACTGATGTCGGATATCCTTATTTTATACCACATTTCATCGTGACTTTACAAACACTTGCAGGGTTAGCTCTATTCTACAGACACAGGAAAGCTTTGGCACAAAATGGCCTGTTCACTCACTCAGAAAGGTAGCAACACATCAACAGAAAGAGCTCACCCGGTCTCACTCCGCAACTTTTTGGTTATTTTTCTGAAGTCATCACAGAGAACCAATATCAACTGCACGCAGAATTCATGATACTGAAAAAGTATTTAGTGTCTTTTCCACTTCACAACATCTTTTGCTGGGAACACTGCCGATTTCCCAGATTATTTTGCAAATAAATCCTCTAGTTATCTTTCAAGTGTACTGCTAGACAGAACCAGCAGGCACAAAGTTTTACAGATACTCCTTTAGGGAAGTGGGACCACTCAAACAACTTGTCCCATACACACTGAAAATATGTGTATGATGAAGTGTATGAATATGTGTATGTGTATGAAGCTCAAGTATGAGCTTCATCAGAAGAACTGGAAGTTACAGCATGCAAGTAGATAAATCCTTCTGGTCTTATGGCTTTTGTGTTTAAGACATACAAGGAGGCTGAATTTTCCCACATTAGCTCTGCCAAACAGAGTGCATATACACATAACGTGATAATGGCAGAATGGCAGACTCCTCTCAGGACTATCACAGGGGACTGATCAACCCCCATTTTCTGAGGGTGAAACCCAACAAGAAGAGTCAATGGGAAGGGCTCTTCAGAGCGCTTTACAGAATGAAGGGGGTTGCTGCCTACTGGGGCCTGGAACTCATAAATTGCTACAAAGGGCATCTGAAGATTGCACAAGGCTTATAATAAGATTTTTTAAAGGAAAAAAATCAAGGACAAGCAAAAGGGACAGATGAAGGTTGTTCAAGGAGGAACAAGCACAGGAAAATAAAAGGAAAAAAGCAGCCACCTTTACACAGGTGACTGGTCAGTATGCTTGTCCAGCACCCTATTGCCACAGTCTGTCCTATCTTCTCGTTAAGCTACATTCCTAAATGTTTTCCTGGATGAAGGGACTCTATTCTGCATCCATAAGTGTATGTGGAAGTGTACATGCAAGTGGCTGAAGCTGGACCACACACAGGTCATAGGGCACAGGTACCTGATCTGGCAGCAAGCAGAGAGGCCAGAGCCCACACATACTGCCTGGGTACATGTGTCAGGGTGTGATTGCTAGACACTAAGCTGGACTAGCTGGCAAGTAGGATAAGAGGATTGGGAGCCAAGTATTGGAGCAACCATGAGCCTGGGCCAGATATCAGAGATACCAGAGAGTCTGAGATTTGGCTACTGGAGGGACCAGGAAGACCAAGCGCGTTACTGGAGAGACCAGGATATCTGGGGGTTGGCTACTGGTAAGTCTAGCTACCAGGGAGAGATGTTTGTATGTATGCATCTCCTGTGCACAAGGCAACTGGGAGACCAGTGGATCCAGGAGCCCACCACTAAGTAGACCAAGTGTCTAAGGCCAGTTACTGGAGGGACCTATGCTGTGTTTTTACCTGTGGGAGCACAGGTCTGAGTACCAGCAAATGGACTGAGAGCTGTGGGCCTTTGTGGTTCATATGCCCACGTGCCCGCAGCTGAGGTGTCCAGCAAATCAAGGAGCCAGCTACTAAACAGACTGAACACAAAATCAGTTACTGGAGGGATCTATATTCTGTCTGTGTGTGTATCTACAGACAGATTATATGTATACTCATTTATTTTCCACAAACAGGTTTTCACCCCAATCAGCTAGAGAGGGGAACAGGACATGCCCATTGGCGCTGCTTGTGTTTACTTAAGCGCTGTGTTCGCTGTCTGTGTTGGCCTGTGTTAGCAGCTGTGTGTATATGCCTATATGTATTGTACATACGTGTGCCTATTAGGAATACCTGCTCAGCCTCACTATTGGCTGGACCTTGGGACACAGGGCTATGGCAGCTTTGCTTCTGTCAGGCTTCCAGATTTAGCAGCTCTTATCACAAACAAAATTAAACATAACTTTGTTAAAGCCTTCTGAATTATAATTCCAACCATTATGGAATCAAGATGATAAGCAGTCATGAAATGCTCTTTTAAAACTCCACTCATTACACAAAGTATTAGCAATTAAATGAACCCTCAAACAAAGAGAAAGATCATTATCAGTGTAATTAATTATGAGGAAACAACAGTGAATTAACAGTAAGATAGATGTTGAAATGTCTGAGGTGGCTCCAAGAGAAGTGACTTTCATCCAGCAGTGTTAGTAACCAGTAATGTTGGTGACCATGAGATGGTGAAGTTTAGGATCCTGAGTGAAAGAAGCAGGGCAAAAAGAATTACAACCCTGGACTTCAGGAGAGATGACTTTGGCCTCCTCAAAGACCTGCTTGGAGGAATCCTATGAGTTAAGGCTCTAGAAGGAAAGGGGGTGCTAGAGAGCTGGTTAATATGCAAGCACCACTTCCTCCACGCTCAAGATCTCAGTACATCCCTAGGAGCAGGAAATCAAGCACAGGAAGCAGGACACCTGCATGGATGAGCAAGGAGCTTCCGGAAAAACTCAAATGGAAGAAGGAAGCTCACAGAATGTGGAAAAAGGGACTGGCCACTTGGGAGGAATATAAGAATGTTGTCAGAGTATGCAGGGATGCAACAAGGAAGGCTAAGGCCCACTTGGAATTAAATCTGGCAAAGGATGTCAAGGACAGCAAGAAGGGCTTCCTCAAATACATCAGTAGAAAAAGGAAGACTAGGGAAAACATGGGCCCGCTGCTGAATGAGGTGGGTGTCCTAGTGACGGAGGATGCAGAGAAGGTGGAGTTACTGAATGCCTTCTTTACTATAGTCTTTACTGCTAAGGCCAGCCTTCAGGAACCCCAGACCCTGGAGGTAAGAGATAGAGTCTGGAGAAAGGAAGACTTTCCCTTGGTTGAGGAGGATCTGGTTGGAGATCATTTGGACAAACTCGACGAGGGCTGAGGGAGCTGGTAGATGTTATTGTGAAGCCACTCTCCATCGTCTTTGAAAGGTCATGGAGAACGGGAGTCTTTACTGCTAAGGCCAGCCTTCAGGAACCCCAGACCCTGGAGGTAAGAGATAGAGTCTGGAGAAAGGAAGACTTTCCCTTGGTTGAGGAGGATCTGGTTGGAGATCATTTGGACAAACTCGACGAGGGCTGAGGGAGCTGGTAGATGTTATTGTGAAGCCACTCTCCATCGTCTTTGAAAGGTCATGGAGAACGGGAGAGGTGCCTGAAGACTGGAGGAAAGCCAATGTCACCCCAGTCTTCAAAAAGGGCAGGAAGAAGGACCCAGGAAACTACAGGCCAGTCAGCCTCACCTTCATCCCTGGAAAGCTGACAGAACAGCTCATTCTGGATGTCATCTCCAAGTATGTAGAGGAAAAGGTTATCAGGAGTAATCAACATGGATTCACCAAGGGGAAATCATGCTTGATCAATCTGATAGCCTTCTATAATGGCATGACTAGCTGGGTAGATGAGGGGAGACCAGGGGATGTTGTCTACCTCAATTTCAGCAAGGCTTTTGACACTGTCTCCCATAACATCCTCATAGGTAAGCTTAGGAAGTGTGGATTAGATCAGTAGATAGTGAGGTGGATTGAGAACTGGCTGAATGGCAGAGTTCAGAGGGTTGTGATCAGTGGCACAGAGTCTAGTTTGAGGCCTGTAACTAGTGGTGTTCCCTAGGGGTCATTCCTGGGCCCAGTCTTATTCAACATATTCATCAACGACCTGGATGAGGGGGCAGAGTGTACCCTCAGCAAGTTTGCTGATGACACAGAACTGGGAGGAGTGGCTGACACACCAGAAGGCTGTGCTGCCATACAGCGTGACCTGGACAGGCTAGAGCACTGGGCACAGAGGAACCTAATGAAGTTCAACAAGGGCAAGTGTAGGGTCCTGCACCTAGGGAGGAATAACCCCGTGCACCAGTACAGGTTAGCGGTTGACCTGCTGGAAAGCAGCTCTGCAGACAGGGACCTGGGAGTCCTAGTAGACAATAAGTTGATGATGAGCCAACAGTGTGACTTTATGGCCAAGAAGGCCAGTGGTATCCTGGGGTGCACTAAAAAGAGCGTCACTGGCAGGTTGAGGGAGGTTATCCTCCCCCTCTACTCTGCCCTGATGAGGCCACATTTGGAGTAGTGTCCAGTTCTGGACTCCCCAGTTCAAGAAAGACAAGGAGCTGCTGGAGAGAGTACAGCAGAGTGCTATGAAGATGATCAAGGGACTGACTGAAGCCCCTCTTTTATAAGGAAAGGCTAAGAGGCCTGGGTCTGTTTAACCTGGAGAAGAGAAGACTGAGAGGGGATCTCATCAATGCTTATAAATATCTAAAGGGTGGGTGTCAAGAGAGGGGGGCCAGACTCTTTTCAGTGGTGCCCAGCGACAGGACAAGGGGCAACGGGCACAAACTGGAACAAAGGAAATTCCATCTCAACATAAGGAAAAACTTCTTTACTTTGAGGGTGACAGAACACTGGAACAGGCTGCCCAGAGAGGTTGTGGAATCTCCTCTGGAGATCTTCAAAATCCACCTGGATGCATTCCTGTCCAGTGTGCTCAAGGTGAACCTGCTTTGGCAGAGGGGTTGAACTAAACGATCTCCGAAGGCCCCTTCCAACCCCTACCATTCTCTGACTCTGTAACCCAGTTCAAGTGCAATGCTTCCAAGATGCACTCAGCTCCTGAGGTCATACACCTGCATTCACATAATGCAGAACGTCCCTATGCTATATCTGTGGTCAGGGCACATGAAGAATGGGAAATGAAGACATTCAACCAACCCCACAGAGTCATTCAGGTCCATCAAAGTGCATTTGCTACAGTTCAGACAATTCAGTATCTTTGCAGCGCTTACCACCTAGCTTTTCAGAGTAATATTCATATACCAGGGTAACAAATGAGTAAGCACATACATATGAATGAACAGAGCCAGTTCTGCTCTGATGCTGCAGTGGAGTTAGCAGCTCATGCTTGAACCTTGAGTGCCCACTGGAGACACTGAAGAAAACAGCTCAGATCTTGCACTGAAGAAAAGAAACTCTCACAAATTCTGAAAAACGTGAATCTGCTCAGAACAGTTAGCATTATCTGCATGAAGCCCACAAGATCTCCAAATTACACCACTTCTCCTCTATTTAGGGTATTCGGACTCTTGTCTTGACATTACTCTGGGTTAGAGGGAGTTTACTATAGTACTCCTCTGGAAGACACACACCTGAATAGCGGCACTACCAACTGGCTTCTAAAACATCGACTTTTTTCCCTTTGCTATTTTAAAAAATCATTTAACATTTGTTTCTTTCACTCTCTACCCAGGAGAACACCAAATAATGCCAACATTGCACGACCTATATATTAGTAATTCATAAAAGTTTAGTAAGTAGTGTTATCATTCATTAGCTTTAAAATTCTCTTGTGATACATGGCAGTAAATGAGAAAAAACATCTTACCAGCTTTGGGCGTGTTTAGTGTTTTTATTTCCATCTTGCTACACTTATTAACGCTGAAACATCCTTTTGTAGTCTTTACTTTCCCAGTTGACTCCACAGACTGTGTAAAATTTGCATTTTGATTTTGGCCATATATTTTAGAAAGCAATAAAGCACTTTCCTCTTTCTCATCTATCTGCAAATGAAAAACAAGTTCACAATAGCATTTCCTTCACGCAGTTGAAGAGAAATGGAGAAAAGAGCAACGAGAAGGGATCTTAATAGATACTAATCCTCATGATCAAACTATCTACATAAATACATACATCCCTACCCAAATATATGCATCCCAGTGTTCCCAACAAAAAGCAGAAGCACACAATACCAAACACCACTTGTGCAAGTAGTTTATGAATTGAATTTAATAGAAATCTTCGGTAGATAAAATCAATATAAATTGTGATGCTTTTTTGGGTTGATATTAAAGGTTTCAGAGAAAGTTCCTTGCAGCAAAACTGCGACTCGATGTACTGACATTTCATTACCATCTTGGTTTTTTTAACTGTTTTTGCCAAAGCTTTACAAACATTTGAATCCAACAAAGCCCAGGCCAAGATGCAATTCATACCTCAGCTACACTGAGAATTGTATTTGGGCTCAATACTGATAACTTTTATTTATTTGAAAAACATTTTTCTGCATCCACTTCACAGAGTGAGAGAAACCTACCTAAGAAGCAAGATCAAATGTAGTAAGAGCAAAGGTATCAAAATCTATTCTGAACAGATTGATTATTTAAGCAGAGATTGTGGTGATCTCAGATGTTATCTTTTAGTAACAATACTGTACAAACAAATATACTTTCTAGTGCACTGTTCAGTTTACCTCCTTTAATTTCATTTCTTGGTCCATCTCCTTAGTTTCATTCTTGAGACAAACTGTGATACTTTTTCCTGGTGGTATAAACCTTGGCTTTTTGGCTACATTTCCTAGCACTTGACTTGGAGCTGCTGATCGTCTCATTTTCAGTTGTACTCCTCTGGAGGGTGGAGAGGAAGGAAGGAAGCAGATAAAGACAACTGTAGTTAGAATAGGCTTTAAATATAAAAATATATCCATAGATAAAAATAAGCACTATTTGAAAACAAAATAAAAGATAGTATGAATTATTTTCAAAGAATAATCTTAATTCACAAGCATAATTGTTGCAATGCATTGTTTAAGTACTAAAAAAGATCGTCTACAGCAAATTCTGCAGTTGAACACTTCTTTTTCCATTTGAAAAGCCAATAATGCAGTTCTTAATAGCAAGAAATGCTCTGGAGATCTGCACTGTAGGGCTGCTTAACAAACTTTCACCAGTATAAAAAGAAAGACAATTCGAAACAGAACTAACTATTCTAAACACTTAAAACATAATTTTGAAAAGCCCATTATTACTGCACAATGAACAACGAATGTTGAAGGTATATCTGTGAGTAGTATTTTGCATTAAACAGTCAATTGTATTGGTCATTCAGATTCACTACAAGAAGATTAGAATTCAGAAGAAAATTATCTCAAAATTACAGGAGTTTATCACTCCATGTTATGTCCACTTGAACAGGGGAAGGTTTTCCCTCAAAATATGACCATTATTCCCTAAACAACCTCAGAACAAAACCAAACATACACCCATGTTAATATGATAAAGCATACTTGCAACCACTAGAATAACAACTTATCTTAATACTTCAACGTATTAGAAACAAAACAAGAAAAAAAATCCAATAGAATAACCCAGCAGCTGAAATGATGAAGACAAGCATGGTACAGCAATATATGGAACATACTTTAGTTTAATTCTCCATTCATACATGGACTATTTATTTTAATTGACACCCCTCCCCCCCAACTACTAGGTATAAATAAACCATAATACGATTGCAGACACAAACTTCTTTACCTCTCTACCATCTTGAAAGCCTGTTTGCATCCTGTTGCAACAGCCAGCGTGTTGCTACACTTTTTTGACACTACTCTGCACTCCAGTGGCTTAATAGGGCACAACAACCTTTCTTTCCAAGATTTCGATAGAAGTAGTAACAGAGTACTGTCAAAATATTTTGTAAACATGCAGACACTAGTGTGAGTACTGCTGTCTCCTTCATATCTGAACAATTATACATATGATATATATATATGATGCTGTTACTAGATGCAAACCTTAATGGCAAAATGGCTTGAACTGTTGTCACTTCTATGATGTCTATTATTAAAAATACAAGGAAAGAGGCCTCTGGCTGTGTCAACAGCAGTTCACATGTTACACCTACTCGACAACAGTGTTAACATATGAACTTCCGTTAACCCTATGCAATAAAGGAGTAGCATGGTTATTGTAACAGGAATACCTGCAGTGTAAACAACTGGAAGCCTGTGTGAAAGCTGCAAAGGTATCAAGAACCTTCCAGAGGAGCAGACTACAAGTGCCAGTACCAGCTGGCTGACCACAGCCAGCTTCAGGTGCCATGTGAATTTGAACAAGTTCTCTACCGAATCCTATAATGCATGGTGACGCTTGGTAAGACAACGCAGGACACCCCATGACTGTACATGAGGACTATGCACTGCATGGCTGAATTGCTACACTAACCCTGCCCACTTCACTTCCTGAGCTTGTCACATCTCCCATTGAACAGGGGCGTTATGCAATTCATCAATTACATGTATCTGTGATTAAAGTGTTTTGGTTTACAAATCCATTTGGACTTTGCACTGTCATTTGGTCTTAAACCACAAAACCAGACTCATTAGAGTCATTAAGAGATAGCAAGAAATTTAAAGATATGACCTTTGATAACTCAGTAACTTCACTCCCGTGAAATTTAAGAACATGTAAGAGTACTACCAGTGTTACCTACTTGCAACTACAAAAAAACATTAGGGTGTTGTGTTTTTTAAAATGTAATATTGCTTCCAGCAATACATCTCTCTCTGCGTCTTCAAAATGTAAGCTTTTATAAAGTATAATAAAAATATAAAATACAAAAAATAATAACTAACAGGTTGATATATTGTGTCAGTACTGTACAGGAAAAAGGACATTATGGATGCACAACAACTGCTAGATCTTTTAGACAGGAACAGAGTAGGTGTAACAAGGGCAAAGAAGAGCTCCACATTACAACTAAATCAAGTGACAAGTAAATACGCCCTTTCTCCTGAGACAGCCACCAATACATTGAATCACCCTGTACTTGCCATACCGTTAGGTATGGTTGCAGGGAAACAGCTGGAGGTAATGAGGAAAGCACTGCTCCTGCCTTCTGATAGCTTAAACAAATTAAGTGTACCATGAAACCACATCCTAAAACGTCTCATGAATGCATCTGGTTTTGTACGCATTGAATTTTTCTCCTTAAAGGTATCATAACAGCTGCATTAAAACAAAACACATCTACAAATAATATTACAAAATTTTACGCATGCAACTCAACACAGCATGCATGGAGTTCTGTTAAAAGAAGTTACATTACCCATTTTAGGACAAATTTAACAGGCTGCTCCCCCGAACATTTGAAGAGACATTCCTGGCATAGATAACTGGGCTAAACATCTTTTATAGGCAAGTACAAAGACGCGACACAGAATTAAATATTACTCAGTTAAACTGCAGGCAGCGCGTGCATCGCCTTGGATATCAGTATTACCGAAAGATTACCTCAGGTGAATAATAACTGTAAGGAACTGGACCAGGCCCAAACGCAACGCTATACAAACTGCTAGTAACCCGGCCCACCCCGCCTCAGCCACCCGGTAACAGCCGCGGGGAGAGGAGGGAAAATCCCACAGGAGCTGGAAGCACCCAGCCGGCTCCCCGCGAGAAGA
>NW_009650064.1:6638475-6659830 GCF_000708025.1 Charadrius vociferus | reverse complement strand
CGGGGCCGGGGCCGGGGCCTGAGCCTGGGCCTGGGCCTGGGCCTGGGCGGGCTGTGGGCAGCTGTGCTGAGCGGGGGGCAGCGGGACCGAAGCGGATGGCTGCGGGGAGCTGGGCCGTGGGGCGGGAGGCGTTGTGCGGGGACTTTAGCGTTTGTCAGGGGTCGTTCGCCGTCGCAGGCGTGGTGCTGGCACCTTCAGCCCCTGTGCTGGGCTGGTGGTGGCTTGGCCAGCTGTGTCCTTTTGGGCATCGAGATATAGGTCAGTGTGTGTTACTTGTTTAAGCCCGCTTAGGTGTGGTTGCTTGGCGTTATGTTGCTGCTGCGAGTGTTTCCAGGCCGGTTTTGTTCTCTGTGACCAAGATCGTTGGCCATTCCTGAAGAGCCCACACAGGCGTGACCCAGAGGCCGCCTTCTTACCTGTGCAAAGTGCCCCCTGCCCCACCAGAGCCTCTGAGGAGAGCTCTTCTGGCCTTGGTGTTGCCTCTGTGCGGCAGCAGCCAGCCCTTCAAAGTGTAAAAGCTGATCTGGGAGATCCGTATCTCGTATCGCTGCATTTTGAGCAGGTTTTGCAGCGGGACAGCAAGTGGAAGCGTTATGTGAAAATGCTCTAAGTAGTTCTAGTTTCTTAGGTAGTTCCTGGTAGAGACATAGGCCTTAAATTACTTGTATATCTCGTATTGGTTATTATAGAAGATTTTGTTGATTAAGTCAGTTTTTTACATCAGTGGAAGCTGGTATTGCTATCCAGTCATTCTTCTACTCTTCTGTTCTCTTTCTTTTACACGAATGTTTGTGAGACTCCACAATGTACCAGTTTGGGGAGGTGAGCTGAGGCAGTAGCTCTGTAGCAGCCTTAACCGTAGGCATCACTGCTTTCTTTCCTTTCTGCCGTGGCTGTGGCTGCTTATCCCCTGTCTTGCCCCACTTCCACAGTCACTGAAGCTTTTGCTGAGCCATCTACAAGAATATCTAGCCTAGCAAATCAGTGAGTAGTTGTCTGTATGGTTAACTGTCTGAGCAAGTTTAGGAAGGGACCGGATTAAATGTTCTAACTGATTCAAGGGAGGAAGTAGAGGGGAAACTAGAGGGACATTAATTAGTGGATTGATTGGCTTAGACTACTTTAGGACAACTGTCAAAGTTAAAACCTTTTTTTTTTCCACTCAGTTCAGTCTTAAAACAGGTCAGTAACCCAGTATGATACATCAAGTGGCTGTAGAAACAGCTTGTACTGTCACAGTTGAAAGGTTGAATCTGCATCTTTGAGCATTGATGCTGGCTTGAAGTGGCTTACAGTGACTGTGGCAGAGTGGCATAAAATACCCTAAAACCACTTCTGTATAGCAGGATTCAAAGCACAGTCTATCTTTGTGAAAACAGAAGCTGAAGCAATATCATGTTTTAATGTCACCTCATCTCTGAGCCCTGCATAGATTGTTTGATCTTCCAGCCCCATGGCACTTCTGAAAATTTTATATTAGCGATGCACATCTGTAATTCTGTCATGATTCACCTCCAGCCCTTCAAACAGTCATGCTTTGTTTCATCACGTGGAAAATAAACAGTTTTTAGAAATCAGAAACTACTGTAGATGGAAAAAATGCAAGTTACTAATCTGATCTCAGTGTCCTGATTTTTACAATGGAATAGCTTTGATTAGTGCCAGACATTTAGCAAGCCATGCGATTATATTATTGAGAACTACATCCGATCTGTATTCTCCCTGCTATTACATCCACACAAAATTTCTGTTTGAAGGCATTGCAGGCTGTAGCTCAAGGCTGGGTTTAGGTGTGCATCTGCCTGGCAAACAACATGGGATGGCAGCTACTAAAAAAATTACTTAATATCAATGAAATCCGGAGGAGATTTTTGCTCGTCAAAAACTATGGGGAGAAATAAAATATATGTGAAACAATGGAAAGCAAATAGCATGGAATAGTTTGTGGGGTTTCTGCGTTCCCGATTTGGCACCCTCAAATTCCAGATATCCTCCTGAACAGTGTTGCTGGTAATGGCCAGATGATGGGCAAAATTCTAGACCAGAGAAATCAAAGACAAGGCAGGGTTTGGAAGCATTAGTGGAATGTGGGAAGGCAGTGATAAATAATGTAGTTTCTAGGTGCAAACAAAAATGGGTGTGACAATTGGTGGATTGTAATAGAAATAGAAGAAGCAGTTTTGAGGCCAAGATGAGAAGAGAGAAGTTTCTGGGGAAGAGCAGAAGTTGAAAATGATGTTGTTTTGTGATGGAAGTACCGAGTAAAGTGATCTGTACTGCTAGAGTGCATGGCATTCATCTGATGCCTTCCCTCTGCTTATCTGTTGACTAAAGTGCATCTCCTGAAGTTGGCAGAAGATAAAATGTCTTTGGTTCTTTGGGTCAGGAAATTTGTACTGGAAGAGATCTGGGACTTCAGTGAGAGCTGTTGTCGTAGGTCTTAGACTCAAAGCCACAAGGATTCTGGCACTGTGTGGGATGATGCTTCTCCAACATCAGTCTTGAAAACATACTGAAGTTCTCATCAGAAACCCCCTTGATTGCATTTTTTGTCTCAGAGCTCCCATCCACACTCCATTTGAACTCTGGTTTTGATTGGGGCTTTATATATACACACACATATATATTTGTTGTGCTTCATTTTTCTGTCAAGTACAAATAAAATTTTTGTTTCCCACTTGATAAAAATACACTTTTCTGCCTTCTGATAGACTTCAAACTTGCTAAAATATGCCAAAGAGTGTCTTGAAGACTTGGTGCTCAAGGGTCAGCAAGGTGTGCGCAAAATGTAGCGTACAGCATCCACAATTCCAGTAGAGCAGAAACCCTAGGACAGCAAAAATACTCACAGTTTTGTTGATGTATCTTACATCTCTTTGAAAGTTTTCTAAAAGCTAAACCCTCTGGGACCCAAGCCAAATCAAAATTCTAGGCTCACAGTTGAAATTATAGAATGTATATATGCTGTTTAACAGTCCTCCAGCATAAACATACTATATGTTTCAATGCTTTCTTCAGTATTGGGAACTAGTACTTAACTTCATGTTCTGCTACTGATCATTAGCATTGTTTTCCACTTTTTAAACTTTCCGTTGTGGTCCTTGCTGTACTTACAGCTTTGTGCAAGCATCACGCTCATTTTGTTCACGCTGAACTAGCAAAGTCCTGAATTACCTGTCTTTGCAGAAGACCTGTCAAAACAACAGTGTAAAAAGAATTGTTTATCATCTTCATAATACGATATTTTCTTGAGCAGACTCTTTTTAAGACATACACTGCCCATGCTGTGGCCAAAGCAATAGCATATCCCAGATATCTGTAAATGTAGTTTCTCTGTGTTGTCAATGACAATGTAGCCACAGAAGCACAGAGCTAAATGCAGTCTGTGAAATTTGCCTGGGACCTTCTCAGGAGTCTGTGTGGATTGCACTCCCTGCTGCGGTGGCAACGCTGTCACTAGGTCACCGGGCTAGTAGGTGTCCAAGCTAATCTAAAGCTAGCTCAAGCATCTCTGCAGGCCGTGGTGTTGGCTGTGCGATAAACATGCCAGTAGAAACAAAACACAACGGAAACTGGGTAATTGGTGTGTTTTGGGTAATATGCTTGCTTGTGTTACGTATGCTTTCATTACAGGTTTTATTAACTTTAATCTTAGCAAATACCCTTTTCACACAAGCACCTTTCATAGTAGACATGGACAGGCTAGAGAGTTGTGCAGGGAGGAACCTAATGAAATTCAACAACAGCAAGTGCGGGGTACTGCATTTGGGCTCCCCGGTTTAAGAAGGACAGGGAACTGCTGGAGAGGGTCCAGCAAAGGGCTACAAAGATGATTAGGGGATTGGAGCATCTTTCTTATGAGGAAAGGCTGAAGGACTTGTTTTTTTTCAGTCAAGAAAAAAGAAGACTGAGGGGGTATCTTATCAATACTTATAAATACTTAAAGGGAGGGTGTCAGATAGATGGCAACAATTTTTTTTCAGTGGTGCCCAGTGACAGAACAAGAGGTAACGGGCACAAACTTGAGCATAGGAATTTCCATCTAAACATGAGGAGGGACTTGACTTTGAGGGTGGCAGAGCACTGGCACAGACTGCCCAGAGAGGTGGTGGAGTCTCCCACTCTGGAGACATTCCAAACCCTCCTGGCCGCTGTCCTGTGCAACCTGCTGTAGGTGACCCTGTGATGGCAGGGGGGTTGGACTAGGTAATCTCTAGAGGTCCCTTCCAACCCTGACCATTCTGTGATAATCAGTAAAGATAGGCTTTGATGCTCAGATACGTAAGATCTTCTAAATTCCAGATTTATATTGTATTCATGAAGAGGAATTGCAAAGTTCTTTTTTCCCCTTTAAAGCAAAGTTTGACATTAGTCCTTAAGAGAACCTTGTTCTTACACAGTTCTAGTTCAGATTGAGATTCTCTTTGAATGTCGTATTGCAATTGCTAGGTATCAACTTAAGGGATTTAAGGGATGACATCTTTTTTTCATTTTTTGCTTTAAGTGAGCAACCTTAGTTATGTTACACATCAGAGCAATGTTATTTGTCGATACAGTGAACTTGACTGTGATGGTTTTGTTTTAAAAATGAACTGCATATCATGCCTGGATAAAACCAGGTTAGATAAGAAACTCAACTTTTTAAGGAATATAATTTTATCAGATTTCAGTTGCTACTTTTCAATGATATTGAATTCTGTTTTCTTCAGTCTTACAAACAAAACTGTAAGGCTTCAAAATTAAATGGCAGCAGGGTGTTTAGTTTTGTGATAAGTATCTGCGTCAGTAATAACTGAAAGAGAGACTGATGATTCCCCCCCTACCCCCTTAATCTAGTCAGATCCCTTGTTTCAAATTGTAGGGTTTACAGTGGCTTGCTTTGGAAGGCTTTATTTTAATGGGCTGTTAGGACAGCATCTATTCAGCAGCTGACTGGTTAGACATAGAACTCGGTAACTTAGGAAACACTACTGAGCCTTTTTCTTTCTAATTTTTCTCATAGGCATAATAAAGCAGTGAAGAGAAACTGAAGGAAGGAAGGATTACATGCCTTACTGATCAGAAAACTTTCTCGAGTATTTGGACAAACTACATATATATGTAGTAAAATCTAGAAAGGTAGGATATCTTCCTTTTCTGTTTCATTTAGAAAACCTCTTAACTAATGAAAACCTCTTTTACAAGTCTCAGTGGGGTTACAAGAGTAATTTTTTATGTTCAGGATAAATGCAAAGCCTAAAACATATTCTTTTAAGTGAGTTCTGTGGAGTCTTACCAAATGCTACTAGGCTTTTCGTGATGGGATTTTGATGAAGGCAGATTGCCTGTTAGTTGTTCTTCACAAAGCTTCCAAACCCATTTAAAGGCTGCTCAGTTTTATAAAAATAGACCATGTAGGAGAAGACAGTAGCTGCTTATGATTTCAGGATTAGCTGCAGTTTTGACTTCTTTATCTTCCTGAATATTAAGTATTTCTCTAGGCATGTGGAGATTTCATGCTGTTCTGTCTGGAATGAAAGTCTACAATGAGTAGAGAATCTTAGCCTTTTTTTTTCGGCATGAAAGCAACACACTAAGTGATGTGCAGTTCATAAATACAAAATCTGTTGGCTGAAAGCACAGCTATTGTCTGTAAGGAGACTGGCTTGTAAGTTTGCTAGACGTTATATAAAAGGCATCAAAATGGAAAGCAAACATTTGCATTTGAACTTCTATGATGTTGCTGCTTCAGGTGGAATTCAAGTAAATCGAAACTATATGTTTCACAGTGGCTGCTGGAACTGTGTTCAATAACAGAGTTCAGAACAAGCGCAGCTCAACTGTCTGCTAAAGTCTTTGCTTTCAGAATTCAGAAAATCTTGATATAAAATTGGGATTCTGATATCCAGCAGTACAATCTGCAAATTTTCACTTAAACCTTAAAGTCTCCAAAGTGTGTAAGTGTTTGCATTCTCACCTGTGAAGTTCTTCATTCACTTTAAGTTCTCTGTATTTCTGGAACTGCTTCCAGGCCTTTTTGTGGATCTAGCCATACAGATTCAGGACAAAGCTGCTTTATTTCTCTGTGTTGTTTTAATAGGTTGAAAGTGTGTGGAGAGTATGGGTTATGATATTGAGCGTTTTGTTGGCTACGTTAACGAAGGGCTATTATGCTCCATCTGCCGTGATGTGTTAGAAGATGCATTACAGGCTCCTTGTGAACACGCTTTCTGTACTGCTTGTATACATGGATGGCTTGTTCATCACAGCAACTGCCCTGAAGACAGGCAAATGATTGATGTATCTCTGCTACGACCTCTCTACAGGTATACAATAATCTTGCTGTATGTTGAAATTAAATTAATTTCTCCAATTTGCTTGCACAGCTTCATCTCTTGTCATTCACTGTCACTCAAATTGTCTTTATCCAATATGCCTATGGCAGAAACCGATCACTTGCACAAAAGCATTAGCATTTTTTATTTATTGTAACTAACTTTGAAGTTACTAAGATTTCAAAATGGAAAGAACACCTAGTTTGTCCTCCACCTTTTTATATCTTGAATGCTGATTCTAGATGTCTCTCTGGATATTATTCTGAATGTCGTCTACAGCACCAAAACGTTCCCATACTTTTTTTTAGAGAGAGCAGGCAAAGCAACTCTTGACAACAACAGTCACTGAACACAGTATATCTTTTGTTTTTCCTTTCAGTCGTACCTCAATACTGTAGTGGAATTTGTAATGAATAATCCCTGTACATATGGACCAAACTTCTCACCTTCAAATCCTTTTTTGAAAAGGTCTTTAACCATCAGAATATCTGTCTTGAGCTGCCTTGTCATGTAAAGCAGGCTGTTTTCACAAGTGTCTGCCATAATTCCTTGCCAGCACAGTTTCATCAGCAGGCACTGCTTGCTGTTTAACCCCTGCGTTGTCTAATCTTGCTCAGATTAATGGTTACATTGTGTTTAAAACTTTTAGCCACAGGTGTTAAATTAACTCCTTCAGTACTCCCAGTGTTTTTGTCACTAATGAGATTTTACTGTGTGGAAAATTGAAGTATAGTGTAAGCAGAACCCTAGAGTTTAATTTATGGATTATTTTGTCTGTACTCACTGTAGTCAGTTTGGTTTGGCACATTTACAAACACAAATGATGAATGAGTAGTCCTTGTGTTTGTTATTGGTAATATCTGCTGATCTACTGAAAGATCAGGGTTAAAAGTGTATTCAAAAATAAAAATTTCATTAGCTCATTTAATTTTGGAGACTAAATTTTCCATTAACATTGTTTCTTTTGAGCATGTTCTTTTCCAATATGGCCACTCAAATCCTGGAAAAAAAAAAAAAAAACCAAACAAACAAACAAAAAAAACCCCAACAGTGATTATTCACAATTTTTACTAATGGAGATTAGAATCTTACTTTCTTTTCCCAAAAGCTGATAATACAAATTTTTCAATAATGTTCCTAGATTAAAGAACAAATTATTTTTTGTTGCATGTAGATATATGAAAAATGATTTAAACCGTCTTCAGCTACATTGCAAAAACAGAGAGTATGGCTGTGAAATGGTTTGTTCTCTGGAGTCTATAGACAGGCATGAAAGGGAGTGTGAATACAGTCAGATACCTTGCTCCAATGCCGGTGAGTAACATTCAAAGAAAGTGAATCCTTTATATTCAGAAAAATGTGTTTGTCATCTTTCTCTCAACAGAATGGCAACAATGGCCATTATTTCCAAAGAGAAATTCAGAGCTTTAGCATGATCTACTTTTTACAGCAGTCTTTTTGAACAAAATTTTTACTGATTTATGGCAATCATGATCATTAGCAACAATTTCTTATCCAAGAGCTAATCAAAATGAATGAGAATGATGGACTTCAAATTTATGAAAATAAAGTGTTTGTTTTACTTTCTGTCAAGGTGTGAGTATCTTTCAATTTTGACTGTTTATTTTGATATTTGATTCAATGTAATAGCACCTACAGAATGCTTATGGCTCACAATTTATTCATAAAATGTCCCATTCCCTGGTGCCTGTGCTCACTCTGTCTTGTGGTTTTAACAAAAACATATCTTGAATATGCGAATTTTAAGCTAAATTCTGGTTAGAATTGGTGTGTTCACGTTAAGCTCTTTGTTTCTTCCTTAGGAGGTGCAAGTTTCTTTTAAATATACTGCTAAAAATTTCTCAGTCAGTTTTATTCAAAATGTCGTATGTTCCTAGACAAAGTTAATTTCTAATTAATGATGCTAAGAGCATAATCAAGTCTGACATTGTAAGTAATTATAACAAGTTAAAGGTGCTAGAATTGCTCCACTGGAAGTTATAATTTCTTTCAGCAGTAAGGGACTCCTGCAGATGCTTCAGATTTACCTATTTTACTTTCTACAGAAACAGTAGCATTTATAGAGTTCTCACACCTTATCTCTGATGTCTGGTGTTCGGGGTGTGAGGGCTCTTACACCTCTTGAACTCTTCCTCAAGAGTACATCAGAGTGTATTCTGAGTACCTCCAATTACAAATCATTATATTTATGAGTAAAGCCCTTCTAGAGGGCTGTCTTTTGTAACTTTCTGGTTTGGTTTGTTGGCAAGTTCCATTGCTCCATTGTTTCAGTTTCCTACACCCATTTTATCTTCAAATGAAATGGAAGGAGCTATAGTACATCTTAGATCAAACAGTGACTCAAAGATTAAAAATGAAGACTACGAACTTCCAAGTTTCGAGTGTTAAATGTAGCAATATATAGTGTTCATTTTTTGTTTTGCACATTTTACACTACAGACTTGTAAAGTTTTTATTCTAGAATTTCTGTGGAAGTGTTTCTATTTTTGCATCAGATGTTAAATGTTCGTAAATAAATGTGGTTTTTATGTGGCCTAGTATGTTATACACAGGGCCAGCCGATGTTCAGGAAAACAAGATTACATTCCATCTCACCGACAGTTTTACTACGTGTCCTTAGACCTTTTTTCTAAATTTGATACATAAGGTTTTTTTACTAATGTGCATTCTTTTTCGGTTCCAGTCATTGCAATCTGTGGTGACAGCGCAGGCAAGCCACTAGAGTCTTAGCTTGGCACCAGTGTTGTCACTACTGAAGGTGCTTTAATGCCAGACCAGTGGCAGAAGACTTCACAGCAAATACCTACTTTTTAATCCATATTTCCAGTTAATAGATAAATATATTAATAAGACTTTTAAAACACATACTAGTAATAAAACACTCTTTATAACAATCACATTTCATATTTATCACTTTTTTCATTGCTTTAACAGATTGACAGTTGGTTACCTCAAGATACTGCAGCTTGTTTACTTGAGTGTTTTTGTTTGGAATTAATTAAACTGCTTTTGTTAGTTGTAAATGACTGGCTTACCTTACTGTTCCCTGTTCAGGTTGTACAGTTCAGATTGAACGACGCAACTTAGATGGTCACCTGGCCGTGTGTGAATATCGGAGCCGTGAGTGCCCCAACGGTTGTGGTTACACCATTCTCAGTGCAGAAGACACACAGCATAATTGTGTAGCAGAGCTAAGAACCGAGCTAGAACTACTTCGGTACAAATCTTCTGTTTCTTTGATTTTTGTGTTAGTCTGGGCCTAGAATCACTGCATAAAGCACTTCAAATACTAGCATTGGATTCCGGTATGTGTTAAATAGTCTGTTACTTACTAGATACTAATGGGCCAGAGTATTATTATGTGTTAACATAGATTTTAAATTCTCACTGTTTTGATTTTTTTGCTGTTATTTTTTTTGTCCAAGTTACCATAAATCCTTAAATACCATTGCTTGCTGTTGAACTGCAAGATGACTGTATAAAATGACAGAATACCTGAGAAGAACTGGAATTAAGTTGGCAATTTCATTTTTCCATTGGCCTGACACAGACCCAAAGTCACATTATATGTTTAGTAAATATTTTTTTTACAAATTCTGAAGATAAAAATGTCATATTATTTTGTCAGCTACAGCCTGTAGACTAAACCTCTGAGGATCTAAGTTTCAATTTTAATTAGAGTCCTAGCAGATTAATAAAAATTGATGAATAAGACTCTTCTTACCGGCATCCTCTTTTTACTTTTATATATGTTTCTGTAGCTTTCCCTTTCCGTGGTGTTCCAGTTGGGCTGTTTTTTTCCATGCTCCTTCCCGTTTCTGTCTTTCAACTCGCTGTCTGAGTCTTGCGGTGTTGAACATTGCTGTGAAGTCGGGCTCAAATCTGTTTTAAATGCATTGAGACACAAGGGATTCCGCTACCTTGTTTCTGAACTCAAAGGGCTAATGTAGTAACAGCTAGGTTTTGGCTCTGAATCTGTACGACTGATCAGGTTATACTAATTTACTGCATACTGTCATTTAGTGTCCACCATGAAAGTGACAAGATTACATGTTTAGCAATAGTATAGCATTCACACTTTTTATCTTGACTACCTGTGCTTAGTAATACTAAGCAAGCACATACTATAAGAAAAAGGCAGGAAATCATTTGACGTCATAAATACATGATCTTGAGCTTATGGAATTATTTCAGGAATATGATACAGTTGTCCCCTATATAGGCTGTCTGTGATCACTCTAGTGCCCCCTGGCCACAATGCACTTTTTTATACTAGTTTTATTTAGATTAATAAATAGTACTATCATGCCTCTAGAGAGGCGTCCTGTAGAGTATGATAGGAATCGTATCAGGCTGTTTGGCTGCAAGAAGGCTTTCTGGAATTTGAAAATCGTTTTTTTCCATGCTTACAAGACCTAACAAGGAGAAATAAACTTTTTAGGTCAGAAATGATCTGCAGAGTGGAGGAAGCAAAACATGAGATGGAGTCCAGGTTAGATTCACAGAGAAGGCATATGGTCCAAAAAGAGAGTATTCTGCAAAATGAAATTGAAGAACTGAAGGTAAATATGATAATTTTCTTTTCTTTTTTTTTCCTCTCCTAACAGTCTATTTTTTTGCTTTTCCCAATAGTAATCTCTTATTTTGTAAATGCAGTCTCATACAGATGAGAATTACATTAAGTATGGGAAACAGAAGAGATGTTAGCACAATGCTTTTCCTAGGCTGATCAGCTCTGTAGAGAAGCAGGCTGAGTGCTGGATTCGTGTGCTTTATCTACATCAAATTCATTTGGAGCTAACCTGGAAACCCCCGTACCAGGGCTGCATTGTTCTGTGCGTACACAACGTGTCAGCAGATCAGTCCGAAACTCATTTTCAGTGTCTAAACATCGGGCATACATCACAAATCGGATGTAATTAAATATTCAGCTCATTTCTTAGTGCTGTCCGAAGTGGCTTAATCCCGTGCTGACACAGAGCCCTACTGCAGACAGTGGTATTTACACTATGGTTCTGCTGTGGTCAAAAGGTTGGAACGTTGCACTGTAAACATAATCAAGTAATGAGGAAGGCCGTCTTACCTTTTTATTCATGCAGTTCTGATTGTATCACAGAATAATGATTTTTAAAGGCCAAAGCAGTGGATGTGCTTTATAGTTTACGTTTTTATTTTTACTGAATTTGATGTTAAATCCTTGAAGAATGTATCTGAACATAACCAAGACCTTATTTTGTTTGGGGTCTTGAAACACAAAATTTAAGCAGCAACTGCATAAATCCACTGCTTCTCACTATACTTTATAAGAAACTTTTTTCACTTTTAGGAAAACTCTATTGGAATCTTTGTAGGAAAAAGCTCAGTAAGTGAATGCTGGATTGTGTCTCAAATTGTTTACGTTTGTTCTGCTATCAAAAAATTGTTGTCAGTGTTGCTTATTCTTTATAACCCATCACCCTACATGCATGGCCAACTTCATACCACCATCATTAGAAAAGAATTTGTTTCTTGCAGTAAATTTGTATTTGCATTTCAGAGTCAGATGTCACGAATGATGTCAGATGTACGCTCTCTGATGGCTGCAGAGAGACAGCACCGTCAAGAGCTGGAGCAGGCAGAGCTGGAAAAACGGGAATTAATGGAGCTGCTGAGGGGGCTGCAGAAGGACTGTCGATTAACTACTACAGAAGGAAGCAGGAAGTCAACCAATTTCCGCCCTCTAGCACGACTAGAGAGTGTAAAACGAAAACCTAGGGAAGTTACAGTTATCTAAACAGAAGTAAGCTCAAAGAGCATTTTCTTCTTATTTCTGTGACCATCTGGCAAAATTTTCTGTTTTCTATGAATGAGTGGTAAACTCTGTATCATTTCTGATTTGCTTGTTTTCTTTTAAAATGTAGATTACTATTTTATTTCCTCTTGGGGCATAAAAACAAATGGGGGAATTTTTTCTTAGGGAACACTGGGTATTAAAACCAGTAATTGGCAAATACATTTTTAGCTAATGTTTTTATAAAAAGGGGGAAGGAGACTTCATTTGTTATCTTTCCGGTGCATCATTTACAGGAGTCTTTCTATCCTGAAAGCTACAGACTTTTAAAGTCAAAGACACTTAAAGGTTGTTTCCTTCCAGGTTCATTACAGTCCGTTTAAGTCTAGTTTATGCTTATACTTGAAACAGAAAGAAAATGTGATCCTCAGTAATGGCATTTGGGATGTACTTAATTTTGGGAAAAGTCAGTAATAGAATTAGTAAGTCAGTAATAGAAATTACAGATTTTGTTTGTTTATAGTCTGTAGAAGGTCTATTTCAAAGGTGACAAGAAAGCACTTTAAATTGTAATTCTACTGCTATGTAACAGCTTCGGGTGAGGTTGACTTTTACTTCAGAACTTCTCTAATTTCCCAGGCTGATACACACTTAAGAGACTAATACCAAAGCCCAAGGTAATAGTCATCTAAAACCTTTTAAATAGATGTGTGAGTAACTTGGAGTTTGTGGGAGGGGATCTGCATTTTATATAAAAAATTGAAGCTTTTATATGTGAAAATATCAGCTATTTCTACAGAGTCCTTTAAGCTTAAGACCACCCCATTTGGTACTCAATATCTTTAAAGCATGTGTCAATATCTTGAGTATCCTTAATTTTCTTTTGGCAGGTTTAAGGCTACTTGAACATTAATATCCACAACAGATGAATATTTGCACAGTCACTTGGACTTCGGACATCTTTTATTAGTACTCAAGTTTGCAGCTGTGTAAAAGCTAGGATTTTTTAACAGACCCACAAATACTGAATCAAGAGGGCATTTATCTGTAAGGACTGCATGAGAAACCTGTACAATTCAAAGACTTTTCTCTAAACTTCTCTCACAGCCTGTTCATGTTGTTTTCAGTGCTATAATTAAGCCATATTCTGTCCTCTGTTGCAGCTCTTCAGTGGAGTGTCTAGGGGAGAACCTGGCCTCCTGTCTACTGAATGTGCTAAATCAGTTTTGAACTTTCAGGAAAATGTATGCAGGTGCAACAATCTGAATAAGCTAATTTTATAGTTTAGAACACAAATACATTAGTGTGCATGCCTTGCTGTCACTCAGAGCAATGCTTTTATGGCTAACAGCATAACCAAAGAGAGAGGCAGCAACCTTCTTTAGCACATGCGCTACATTATGAAGACTTACAGGCAGAGCTGCCTTAATTTTAGGCATTAATAAATCCTTCAAACTTGCTGTTTCTTTAGTACCGCTGAAGCAGATGTGCACATGTTCAGGTCTTGAGCATTTAAAAACTGACAGAAATAACTCTTCTGGAAAAGTTGTTTTGTTTTGTTTTGTTTTGTTTCTGAAAGAAAACATTCATAGGAAGAGTTATGTCCAAATATCTACTTGTTTTCAGTCCTTAGATTAAATCGCAATCATTGACAGTATTTAGGTCACTATAGCAGTCTCACCAACTCATGACATAGCACATCTCAAACAGCAGTATTTAACAGTCTGACACAGTAAAACAGTAGCTATAATTTGCAAAGACCTTCATTCATACTAAACATTCAGTGGTCCGTTCACTTACATCAGTGTGCGTGTTAAAGCTGTAGGTAGAAAGTAAGAATGCTTTTATTATCTTGTGTTCTAAATAAGCAAGCTGTAGTGTCTGTGGTCTGTGTGACTATTTCAGCATTCACATGAATTTTGAAGCTTCTCAGCAACACCAGATTTCATGCTATTAGAATCAATCAGTGCTTTTCTGTGTACTGTAACTGTGCAGTTCTGTGATGTGACATTATCTACTTTGCTTAATGTGAAAGAAGAAAATTACTTCAAAATCCTATAGAACTCAGATGAGCTGGATCATCTTTCCCGAGTCGGAGGGCAGTAACAATCACCCGGTCTTGTCTGTTGTGTCCACAGAAAAAAGCAAGTTATTAGCTCTGCGCTTTCTCTATAATGGGATCTCTGCATTTGTTTGTTTTAGGAATTTCACCCTCTTCTTCATGACTAAATTCCTTCTAGTATAGGAAATAGGGTTTATTTCATATTTACTTAGCATTTGCTCTGCTGTCTGTCCCCTAAGTGACAGACATGAAACTGAGAAAACACGTCCTAGATGGTAAGGAAGGACTCTCTGTTGCGCAATCTGTGTAGCTTCTAGTTGCCAGCTCTGGAGAGTCTGAACTTCCAGTGTTGAAATGTGGCAACACTTTGGGCTCACCTGATACTGGAATGACCCATCGGCTTGGGTTTCCTTTAGCAGTGAAGAAGCGCTTGCTGAGGTATTTTTAAATGGGCACATAGTAGTTAATGGCATCGGATCCCTCCAGCTACTTTAAGCTTAATTCCATTCCTCTGTGTTGATAACTGTTCTGTGCCTAAGATTTTCCTCTGCTAATGAACTACTCACAGGGTGGCATATGCTGAAGTATGGTCATCATTTTAGCTGTCTTATAATTAACGAGGCTGAAATTAAATAGCCCATTATGTTAATATTTTATCTACGTTTAGCTTTTCCAGTCTCATGCATTACACAGCTCTTAAAAGCAGCTAGCAGAAGCAAGGGGTTTTTTTTCTTTCTTTCAATGGTCTCTTAATCCTTTTTGTAAAAACTGAAGGTCCAAACATTGTAGTAGACTTGGTGTAAGTGAAGACATTCACTTGGAAATGCTGCATCCCTAGTCATGATTGTGTCTTAGGATTAGATGAGAGACACTGCTAAAAGTACATTACGGGAGGGCTCCAGCACTGGCTTACTGGTGTTAGTATTCTCCTACTAGATCACGTTTCCATCAGTTCCGTTTCCTCACAAGTGGAACTGTGCTGAGAGCAAGTGGAAACTGTTACTCAAGTGGACCGATAACCGTTGAAACAGTTGTATTTTTAGCTGCTTCTAATAGCACGTTGCAGGTAGAAGAGGGAGAGCGAAGGCTGCAGAGCCAGGAGAGCGGAGAGAAGGAGTCAGTGTGGTCTGACTGGTGTCCCTCAGCCTGAGAGCCACGATGCAGCGGCACCAGCCTGTGCACCAGCAAGCTTACCGGTGGGAACTGCTGGCTTGTGGCATTACAATTAATATAGCATTAGAACTAAAAGGAGATTAAATGTTTATCTGCAATTAAGTGGGTACAAAATGTAATAGTACCAAACTTGGGGGATTCACAAACAAAACTCGGAGAGAGCAAGGTTTTAAGTAAAGTGAGAGTACAGGGAATTACAAGGAGTTGAGCAAATGCTTATCCTAAATTAAATTGGGTGAAAAAGAATAACACTAATGACGTATTTAAAGAAATTAATATTTTTAATGCAAGTGGCAAATTTGTCTTTGAAAGAACATCAACATTTCCATGTTTATTCTGAAGACCCAAGAGGCCGGTTACAAATATGTGTACAGTAGTCCCTTAAACTGACTTTTCCACTTGAGAGGTCAAATTCAAGACAAAGTATTGTTTCCTCTGTTCCCTTCAGCATTAAAGCTGGGTTCCCTGCTCTCCTCCCAAAGCAAAAAATTATTGGTGGTCTTGGCCAGTATGGACCACTGCTGCTAGGGTTACTTTATTTGGAGCGGGAAGGGTAATTCTGGGAAGAGCTCCTGGTAGGTTCGGATCAGTTTCAACAACAGGCGTGGAACCGAGAACCATCTGAGTCCAGGGTGGGAGTGGCACAGAAGAATTTTGCTGGACTTCCTAATTAAGGTGGCAATTTTTAGTTGGTATGATTTTAGTACTAGATTAAGTGTCTCACATGAGCTAAATTAACTTAGTAGCACACGTGTACAGGAGTTTCATGTCAGCACAGAAGGGAATGGAATGACACAGCCAAGCAAAATACCTAATACAGTGAGGTATTTTGACTGGCCAAAAGTGTTTTTTATCTCAAATCTTCTTAGGTGTTTTTAAGAAGTTTAATATATTAATAGATCCCGGGTGGCAAACAGTTCCTAAGATTTCTAGAAATGGGTAGCCTTGCAAATTAAATTTTCCACGTGCTGTCCTCTCGGATGTTTCTGGCATGGTGCTTTTCTACAGCCGTTTTACTTGGAAGTGCTGGGGTGGATTTAAAAGGAGCAGTACTGGCCTTGCCTTCCTCCCGTACTGCTTGTCGGATGACGTATGGTAGGACGGGGAGATTTTACCACACAGATAGATGCCTTTATAAAGACCTACAATTCTATGCAACTTTCTATTAACAAATAAACATTGAACTGTCTTCCAGCATTATGGTTCACTGCCAATCTATATACATTTTCTACCTTTATATACACAAGAAGGATAAACCAGTGCTTAACAGGTCTTAATCTCTAGTCCGTAAAAGAAACAGTAACACTCTTTGTATCACTTTGAAGTACACTTTGTATAAAAGTTGAACTAATAAAGGGTCTATACCATAATAAGCGCAGTTTGGTTCACTTCTTTCTGTTACAGAAGTTTCAGTACCTCATTTATCAGACAAAACAGCAAGATTTAGGTATGCTGGCTGCACAGCGCAGGAAGTCATGAACAAACTACAGCATCGGGTCAGTGCACTGCAGTAGGTAAGGCTGTGTTTTGCCAAAAAGTATATAGCAATAACCAAGGTGGGCATTCCATCGAACCCTATCCCTTCTCAAGGAATTTTCTCCTGCCTCACAGATGGGAGTTTCTCCGTGGGATGAGCAGCTGTTTTGAAGGCAAAGAGCTAGCAAAAGTTGAAAACTCCCAGACTACGGCACTCCCATCCTGCACAGACAGTGGGATAATAAACTGGCAAGAAGGGAAAAATTAATTCATTGTCCATCAGCTGAAGGGATCTCATCCCTAATGTAGGCTTCTCATAGCCACGGCAAGAGCAGGGAAACGAGAGTTGTCCAGAAGTCATAATCTGGGGATGCATTTGCTTAAACATGAGCCATCTGGACACATCTGGGCCCTCCAGAGCATGAGTTTGCCGCATGCAGTACTCTGCATGAACTGTCTGGAGTGTATTCTCTTATCCGATGGGAGGAGTTACTCAGCCGGGGAAAAAAAAGGCTGAAAGGTTGCATGTCACAACTAGAGAAAGCAGCACAATAGCTTGCAGATAACCTGTTTATCTGCTTATACCTATCTGTCCGCATCTGGCCTTCAGCCAGCACAGAGTAACAGACTGCACAGCTGCTAAACACTTTGGAAGTTAAAAAAAAAAAAAAATACACAACTTCTCTCACCCTTATCCCAGACACAAACTATCTGTTTGTCTGTCTGTTAACCAGGACGTGAGCTGAACCAAAGCAATTTTTCCACATTTCAGCCAGAGGCACGGCCATTGTTAAGACCGTCTCCTTTTCTTAGCAGGCACTGGTGCACACGTGCGGTCTGCGTGCTCAGCCACAGGACACGAGGGAGAACAGTATTGCACTGTGGAGCTGTTCTGCCCAACTCGCCCCTTCCAAGTGTTTACGCCGGATTCACTAAGCAGTAGTTTGAGATTGGCAATAGCCACTTCCAGTGTTCCAGTGCTCCAGGCAGGAAACAAAACTGGAAAAATTTCTTTTTGGGCCTAGTATAAAAAGCAAAATTTAATGCTTAAAGTGTTATTCACTGTGGTAGGAATCCAGTTTGAAAGAGCAAACCATGTAACCCAAGTTTTGAACAGCATTATTTCATAGAATCATAGAATTGCTGAGGTTGGAAGGGACCTTTAAGATCATCAAGTCCAACCATTAACCTACCCTGACAAAACCACCTCTAAACCATGTCTGCAAGTACCACATCTACCCTTTTTTAAACACCTCCAGGGATGGTGAATCCACAACCTCCCTGGGCAGCCTATTCCAATGTTTAATAACCCTTTCAGTGAAAAAACTTTTTCAAATATCCAATCTAAACCTCCCCTGACATAACTTGAACCTGTTTCCTCTTGTCCTATCACTTTTCACCACGGAGAAGAGGTCAGCCCCCACCTCGCTACAACCTCCTTTCAGGTAGTTGTAGAGAGTGATAAGGTCTCCCCTCAGCCTCCTCTTCTCCAGGCTAAACAACCCCAGTTCCCTCAGTTGTTCCTCATAAGACTTGTTCTCCAGACCCCTCATCAGCTTTGTAGTCCTTCTCTGGACACGCTCCAACACCTCACTGTCCTTCTTGTAGTGAGGGGCCCAAAACTGAACACAGTACTCGAGGTGGGGCCTCACCAGTGCCGCGTACAGGGGGATGATCACTTCCCTCGTCCTGCTCACCACACTATTCCTGATACAGGCCAGGATGCCGTTGGCCTTCTTGGCCTTCGAGTTGAATATATCCAAGAAAGGAACCACTTTGCATTGAAGGGTCACAGAACTAAATTCATTTTTAAAGAAACCAAACATGATAGACATATACTTTTCCAAGTTTAACTCAATTTACAGTGCTTCCATACATCAAACAATTTAACCAACCCTTTATTTCCTCCTAGTTTGAAAATGACTAGTGTGACATGCCATATACTTTAAACTTTCAAGAACCAGTACTGAATATTTACATATTTATTCCATGCTTGACACTTTTCTTTACTTTTCATTTGAAATTCCCTGACAGAAAGCAAATTATTCATATCCCTGCTAGTTTCCAACACAGTAAAGTTTCTAAAAAAATAAAACAACCTTAATACATGGTCTAAAGGAGCTAGTCAGCTTTAAAAATATTTATGCAGTGCTCCTTAAAAAAATAGCATTAATACCTGTAACGCCTGTGAGATCTCCACCCATTTTAGTCATTACAATTGCATTATTAGTAAAATTACATCTTCCTTTCATTTTACCATTCAGAAAACCGTTTGGCTTCCAATTCAAATCTTTGTTCATGTTATTTTAAACAATGTTAAAACACATACCTTTGCAAACCCAAATCATTCCCTTTAACCGCACCCCATCAATTAATAGAAGTTTACCACTTTCACAGGTTACATCAATTGACTTTGTGCAAACTAATCACCTCTCCAACAGTGGGACACTGTCCCAGTCTCCAGACAGAGAAAGTACACATAATAGGGGCCTTCTGTGGTTCAAATAAAAACCTACTTAATTTAGCCAGGCAGTATAAAGCTAAAAAAAAAAAAAGTCAATTTAAAGTTCTATCATACTTTAGAAACACTTAAAATAGGGTGTTAAAGGCAGATGAGCTGTCCAAATTAAGCTACAATTAAATAAAATGAGAACATTACAACTGGGCCTTATTTAAGTAGACGAAGACCCCTTTATAGCACTTTTGTAATGTCAAGAGACCAAAGCATAAGTGAAAATTGAGCTCAGCTAAGTCTGACGGCGGAGCTCATTTGTAAAAACTCTATATGGCCTTTAGAAAAAGCTATCACTCCTCACCCCATCCAAAAATGCAATAAAAGGCTAATGAGAATCAGTTAATTCCATGAAATCCCATGGAGCCCAAAGGAATGCAAACATGTAAAAAGCTTACTTCAATCATATTGAACTCAGTATGAAAATAAATTTAGAGTTGAATCTAGTGTTAACATCTCTTGACGAATTCCCGCTTCTCAAAGTTTTTCTTTTTGCACTATACCTCAGTCTAATTACCGAAACAAAAATCCAAACCATCTATTCAGAGGGAATGTTTAGCATTACTGCTTCACTATGTGGTTTTTCAGTTTATACATCTGTCTGCATACCCTCTCCTCAACTATGTAAGTCAGCAGAGAGGCAGGCAAATCCTTAACTCCAGGCTCTCTAAGGGTACAGGAATCTTTGCCTTTTAACTTCAAAGCACACTCTGTTTTCCAATGAAATAACTCTTGTGCTCCTAATGCGCGAGCTGGAGTTGTAAAGAAAATGCTAGAATGCTCTCTTATCCTCCCTGAAGTCAATGACAGATTTTCTACTAATTTTAACAGGTGTGGGATAATTTAAGAGTCTAATCATGTTACCAAAGATGTACAACAAAACCTACATAAATTACATTTACAGTTGTATTCTTTCACAGATTAATTCATTTCAGTCAATCTTCTATCACATGCCGCTGCAACTGCCGTCAGATGGACCTCACGCATTAATAATTCAGACTGGCTAAAAACAAATAAAAGGGCTAATGGTGCTAAACCTGAGAGAAAAAAAAAACTAAAATTGCCTTACATGTATATATATTTTTAATTTTCTTGCAGTAATAAGTCACACACAAAACACCTGTACCTTTCTTTTGGCACAATGAATATTTTAGAAGTCCTTCAAGTCTTAACTCAAAGAGGTTCTTTACTGAGCATTGTCTACTGAAGTCCACAAAAAAAACATTCTTTCAAAAGGAACAAAAAATTTACAATTGTACACAAAAAGTCTTGAATTTTATTGAAATTTCAAGTCTTGTATCAAACAAAAACTTTTCTTCAGACAAAAATATTCTCTTGGTGTCCTCCAGATACCAGTAACTCTGAATTGGTCCTTTAATGGTGCCACTTTTCTTTGTCATCTTCACAGAAGTCCACATGGTTGGGCTGTTCCATTAGGTCTCATTTTATCGTGTGAAGGAACGTACATGACGACCTCTTCCACTGCCTCCACTAACAAACTTTCCTCTTGAGCCACCACTGCTACTACTATTAGCACTTGTCCAAGACGGTCCAATTCCTCCCCGGCCTCTGGAAGCACGATCGCGAGGACTCGGTCGGTAGCCTTAAAGCAAAGAAAAGTATACTCAGTTGGAAAAAAAAAAAAAAAAAAAAAAGCCCTAGGCGTAGTAGCTGCTGTGAAAGCATAAGAAACAAAAACAAGATGAGACACAAACGGGGTCTGTTTTCTCCTTTTAATTTTCACTTTTCTTTTAGGCAAGCATTTTTGCTTTGATTGGCTCTATAATTACCATGTAGGTTCGAAGACAACTGAATTGCAAAAATCTGAATGCGAAATTAAGATTCTGCGATCAAGTGTTCAATTCAGCAAGCTTTATGGATTACAGGCAGTTCGTATGAAAGCATGTATTTGACAGTCTCAGTGACAACTGTTCATATATGCTTAAAACATTTGCTGAATTTCAAGGTGTTTGCAGCATCCTTGCATGGTTTCATTTGTAAAGCAAAAATGAAATTCAAGGAATTCT
>NW_009650064.1:6635261-6638424 GCF_000708025.1 Charadrius vociferus | reverse complement strand
AGTGGACCCCTGTTAAAATTGCTTTGACCACCTCTACTGTCATTGTAGGTTCCCCTGGGTGTACTCTGTGCACTCCAACTTGAGCCTCGAGCGCCTTCACGACGACTGTAATTTCCTAGATAAGGAGAGAAAAAAAAAACCACTTGAGCAAACATCACCTTTTTTTTGTTGTTTTGTTTTCATTTCAATCTTCACAATACTCAGGGTGGTAAACATAATATTTACATAATTCAAATAGATAAAGTTACTCTGCATCAACATACCCTCAGTATTCTAACTCAAAGTCTACAAGTTACTGGATTATACACAGAATCAGGAGAAAATAGCTATTTTTCAGACGTGAACTCAAGTTTAAAAGAATCCACGTTATCTAGTGTATTAAGATAGACTCCTATACTTTAAGGTTTGGTGGTAAAGTAAAACCTACTATTTCTAACTTTACTAAATTGAAGTATTTTCTGTTCCTACTGTGCAAGCACTTGCCCTAATTATGGGATGGAAGGGAAAGGAATACAACCTTGTCTATATATGAAAGAAACACTCTAGCTAAAGATCTCCAGGTTCACTGAAAATTGCATCTTATTCTTGTCAGAATCTTCCATCCTTTCATTCAAAACCCTCATTTAAACCCAGAGGTATACTGTGATGCTTGATTTCAGGAACTACCATGGTGCAAATGGTAGAGAGGGCTTTTTATTTTTCTGACTGCATCTCTGAAGCACTCCAATAGTTGCTAAAAGAAACCAGGCAACTCCTTTTGTAAAAGAGAGGGAGAGGCCAGCAACACCGGAGCTTGCAGCCTTGTTTCAATTCCACAGCACTCGAGAGAACCTTTTCTACTGTTCAACAACTTATTTCAACAACACTGCTTCAGGAACATCTCACACCAGGATGATTACCTGCTAGTAAATTGGGTTAGTATTACTGAAGCATTTTTAGCACTCATTTACTCCAATTCTAATACAGGAAACAACATACCTTTTGAAGCAGGTGGTGTAAAGAACCTATTCTGACTGTGAAAAGCTCCTCGTCCTCCACGGTTCCCTGAGAACCCACCACGTGAAGAAATCTTCTGTGACACTTTTGGTGGCCTTTTGGCTGGTGGTATCCCATCTGGAGCAACCACTTCTTTGCTCTCTGCAGCAACAAAATCATCCACGTGCATGGAAGGTGGCCTGCTCGTATTCTGCTTCCTCTGACGGAAGATATCATGTGGTCGAATTCCTTGTCCAAATCCTCCCCTGCCTCTTCCTCTTGGTGGCGGCACAACATGAGCTCTCTTTGCAGGTTCTATGTACTCAGATTTTCCACTGTCATGACAAACCATAATTTATTTAGTTAACACAAAAATGTAGTCATACTGAAGGTCAGGCAGTCTCCATATTAAAGATGCAAATTGAAAGGTATTTGACATTTTCAGAATACACAATTCCCTGCTGATTTTTTTTTGAACACACTGTTTACTCATTAAACTCATCTTACCTTGAAGTTATGAAGGTCTCATGCTTGTGCTTGCCAAGTTTGAACCCTTTTGTGGTTTTTGTGCGGCCAGGAGATGATGGTTCTGACAAAAATGACCTCTCCAATTCAGCTTGCAGGTCAAAGTCACTGCAGCCCTTCTCTGACAGTTCAATTAAGTCAACTTTTACCTGCAACGACAGAGTTTAGTTTTATCACAACAACCTTTACTAGTACTTCTGAAGAAGAAAACATGCTGCACCAGGACAGATGAGACTCAGCTAGGGTCCTTCTACTGGAGCAAAAAAGCCCCATCCTCTACCTTTTAATGCAGTAGCGGGGCTCAAAACAAAAAGCAGCAGTAACAAACCAAAAAAAGCAGCACAGCTGCAGCAAAATTGTCTTAATGGTTCTGAATCTCAACAAAGTCAAGGGCATAGCTTTCAAGTATGAACACCTGTCTTGTCACTAAATGACCTATACTGAGGCACTCTTTTGCTTAAGCTTCAGTCCTATAAATTTATTAATGCTGCTTTTATACAGGAATCAACAGGTTTGGTTTTGCTTAAGAAATTACAACACAAATACCTGCATATAAATTAAAAAAAGTAAAACTGAAAAAGAGTGAAGGCAATGAAGTCAATGGAAACTGATTATTTTTCACATAAGAAGTTAAGACACTGCCAATTGGTCATTTAAAAAAAAAAAATAATTATTGTATATTTTTCAAAATGACATTTAAAGTTTAGATTATAAAATTCAAATTTCAAATACTGTGAAAAGTTTTTGTGCAAGTAGTTTCATTTACTGCTGCCATTTTTTCTAAAGATATTTAAAAAAAAAAAAAAAGTGTAGCTATCAGGCTCTTTGGATATTACTGCAATGACAAAAGACAAGCAAGGAAAAGAAAATAAATCACATTCTTTGTCTACCTTTAACACAAACTGCTGAAAGCCCCAGCAGCAATGCAAAAGCAGGTTAGGACTGACACAACTGTTCCTCTAAAGGAGAGGACTTCCACATTAGAGCGCGGCAGAAGGTGCCAGTTTTGTGGCTGCTTCCAAATGAACCTGAAGGCATTTGATAACAACCTTTAACAAATGCCAGTCCCTATATCTGGGTCAATTTATAAGGGTGAACTCAGGAAAACACACCATTTGGCTATATGAACTTCTGAAGCTACTAGCTCAGGTGAACCCTCATTTTTAAATCCACTTCAATTACGTTAATGAAGCCTTTTACCATATCCAGATCGGTGTCTATTTCTTCAGCCTGAAAGGGTGAGAACCACATGGACTTCAGCTGATCATCCATCACATCTGCCAACACGTACGTAGTCCTACAACAAAACAACGCCAAATGCCTATTTAGTTATGAACTACAACCAACTGCAAGCATATGCAGTATTACAGAACCTGGGGTGAACGCTGCTGCCTTACTCTTCACACGTGCATGAAATGAAATACACAGGGACTAGTAGGTAGTAGTGACAACAGTGCTGTTTAGACCCTGTTTGTAATATACTCGTGCATAAATGGTCGCATTTTCTTAAGTAAATCAAAAGTAGTATAGAATTATAGAATCACAGAATTGTCTAGGTTGGAAGAGACCCTCGGGATCATCGAGTCCAACCATCTACCCTACTCTACAAAGTTCTCCCCAACACCACATCTAAACGTCTCTTAAACACATCCAGGGATGGTGA
>NW_009650064.1:6614318-6634865 GCF_000708025.1 Charadrius vociferus | reverse complement strand
AATTAGAACCCCCAGGTCTCTTTCTGCCAGGCAGCTTTCCAGCCACACTTCCCCAAGCCTGTAGCGCTGCATGGGGTTATTGTGGCCCAAGTGCAGGACCCGGCACTTGCCCTTGTTGAAACTCATACCACTGATGTTGAACATCAGTGCTCACACACTTAACCATTTTACCTGTTGTTAAACAAATTCTGAAGAGAGTCTGGTGCAGAAAGAATAGGCTCTACATCTTGGTCACTCAGCGGACAAGAATCACCTGCCGATTCCAACATCTGCCTCACTCCAACGATGTTATCCAGTAAGGATTCAAGGCCATCATCTTCCTTAGAACGATCCTAAGTCAACATAGCACAAGTCAGAACTTTTCCGCCTCCTCAGAGAGGAAATATGCTTTTGTTAATTAAAAAAAAAAAGGGGAGGGCACTACATAAAACAGTGTATACATCCACAAATAGTGCAACTAAGACACCCGAGTACACAAACAACAGCAGAGAGCTCCTCACTACGCTATAAAGCGAACCGTGTCACCACATGCATATTCTAGCCTGCATTTCCAGTTGATGCAATAACCTCCATAACATAGTCCCAAAGAGGGCATTACCCCAGGTTTTAGTTAACAAGCTCTCTGCCAGAGCATTGCCGTGTCCTAAGTGTCTAATATTTCTCCTTCAGCACAATTGTGGCTCTTAATCTTTTACCACAGATGTAGGTGGCCAGAGAAGGGACAGGAGGGAGTATAGCACTGGAAGGGCATTTGTGACCAACAGGCTGTGGAGTAGCTGTTTTATGGACAGAAATGTTGGATGCATTGAATTCTGCATGTCTTCTAGTCCAATTTCCCCCTGCTTGAAGCAGGACTATTATCAAAGTCAGGTCAGGTCAGGCATAACTTTATCTAGCTGTGTCTGAAAAAAAGCTCCAGTGACAGAGAGCCCACAGCCACTCTGAGTAAGCAACCTGTCCCTTGGTTTATCATCTGGAATTACCAAAATGACTTTGATTCCACCACCTTTGTTACTATCCCCCCAGACAGCTGTAAGTAGCTCTGAGATAGCTCCTTAGCCCTCTTCACCGGGCTAACCAAGCCCAGCTTCCTCCTCCTCTCTCTATAGCACATGTGCTCTAGGTCCCTGAGGGCCTTGGTAGAACCCTCTTCAGTTTCCCTAGATCTCTCTAGAACTGATAAGAGGGCAAAGCCAGCCAAAGATGACCACAGCATTCTACGTGAGAGCTCACCAGCATCCTGTGGAGGGAGACAGTAAGATTCCTTGATTTTCTGACCATGCTTCTTTGGGGATAGCTCAGAACATGGTCTGCTTTTTTTTTAAGTGACCATGCACTGTTGGCTCATGTTCAACCTAACATCCACCGTAACCATCCAGCCCTTTTCAGCCCAGCCCGCATCAAGGGGGCTCTCACTGCAGAACTTCGTATTTTTCTGCTAAATCAATCCTAAAAGGTTTATTGAGGTCTGTCCTGGTTTGAGCAACACAGGACTAATTTCTCTTCTAACGCTTGGGAGGGCTGCACTTTTAGAAGACTCCAGTGTCTGAATTTATGAAAATATTTACTTTATAGCCAGCTGTGGCATGTGGGTTTCAAGGTCTCAGTGTTTTCAAGCTTGCCAGGTGCAGGGATGAGGAGAAGCGAGATCTGAGCACTCAATCCAAGCTGGCCAACAGGATTATTTCATACCATGAACATCACACTCAATATAAATTAAAAAGTTTGCTGAGAAGTCTCTCTCTCCCTTGATGGCTGCCAGCCTGAGAACTTCTTGCCCCGGTGCCAGACCCCTGAGGCCTTCCCTTCCCCTTGATGCCGTAGCGCTCACAATGTCCGACATTTGCTGTCCACTGCTGGGAGTGCACAGCTCCTACTGATAGAATTGGCTGAGTATAATCCTTGTGTATTTCGTATGGGTATTGGGATCAATATTGGTTCTTGAGTGCTATTAATGCTAATTATCTAATTTTATTCTATTAAATTCATTTATATTTCAACCCCCGGCTTTCCTTTTCTTCCCCTAATTCCCCTTCCTGGGTGGGGAGGGGTCATCGCGTGATAGAATGATTGTCTAAATGACAATAAATTGTTATGGGTTTCTCAAACCATAACAAGGTCCCTCTGGATTAAGGCTTTGCTGTTTGTCACATTAGTCACTCCCTCACCTTACTGTCATCCACAAATTTGCTGAAGATGTATCAATCGTTGAGGTCTCTGATGAAAACACCCAACAGTATCAGCCCCAGTATTGACTCCTGGGTATTCCACTTGTTACTGGTCACCAGTAACACCAAGCCACTGCTAAGCAATGGTTCCGGTTGTTTGTTAGATTAACAAAATGCTTCACCACTACCCAGCGCTCTCTATTGTATGCATTCGCTGCCTTTCATCACACAGTTAACTGCGTATGCTCTTATGGTGTGCAAATACTCCCAGCACAAGGGGATCCCGACCCTACCTGAAACTTCTTAGCATTACCACAATACAACAATAAAGTCAGAATCCATCCTGCATCAGAATAGGTGATTTTTGGACATCAGTATTAAAACAATGGCAACAGTTACTACTAATTTCGCAAGGTATGCCACAGAATTGTGCACCCTTCTCATCAAGGAGGGATAGTCTGTATTGTTTTAAAAACACGTTCAGATAAAAGACTGCAACATCAACTTGATTATTTAAATTCTTTTACCATAACATGTTTCTCCAGATCAAGCAGCAGGTTTTCTGGGGTTTCTTCTTTGTTTTGCAGTAGATGTTTTAACTCTGCAGTAGTTAGACCCAGCGTTCTGCCTGGATGAGATCCATCTGCTTCCATAAGGCTTCCATCATCTCCACAACATCCCTGAAATATTTGACAAGTAGGAAATAGGTACACATAAATACTCATTTTACTTCTGGACTGCAAACCCCTTAGAATTCAAACATACATTATAGCAAATCTAGCAAAACAAGAGTAATCTCTCAATTTAAAAATAGATTATGCAAAATATTTTAATGAAGTACACTTTAATAGGCAAGTTGGGGTGCTGCATCAAGATGAATGCAATCCTTTCCTACATAAGCTGAGGTTTGTATCACAGAATTAACAAATATTTTAGATTCCTTTCTATACTACATATCAATACAGCAGCTCTCTAACAGGATGCCCACAAATCTAAAACCTGGACACAATAGCACGCTATTCACTTAGGAAATCAGGATGAATCAACATGTCGTTCTTCCTACTGAAAAACACTCGTATTTACTAAACATATATTCTGCCCAGCTTTCACAGATTTCATTAAAAACTAAAGATGGCACTAATACTACTGATGGAAAAGCCTTACACAGCAATCTGCATAGTCAACTGCTTTCTGAAATAATTGTTACAGAACACATCTCACACTGCAGATTTCACAGAAATGCAGCTGGGTTTGTCTGAGGATTAAATACATATTCACTTACCAGTGTATCAGAGTTTAGAATCTGTCGCATAAAATCCAAAAAAGAAGAGGCCAGTTCACCTGTGTCTTTGCTAAAACTAGTTATCACTCGCTTTAATACAGTGTACAAAGCATTGCTGTGTTTTCTTAGAGAGCTGTTTTCATAATGAAAAAAGATAAAATACTTTGTTAGTACATACATTGTGACCACTTCACTGTAACTTGTTGTAACAAGACAACATATATGCAAAATAAATTTGATAAATTTTACAATTACAAGTTGAGTTTTGATTATGAAGCTGGAGCTTCATTATTTTCTCCGTACTAGATTGTTTTTCTCACCAGTGCTGTCTGCAAATATTTCAGACTGCACGTATACAGCTATACATGCTATAGCAATACCTCCAAAACCTGCAAGAAATTAGATTTTTATCTTTGGTGGAAAAGGGATAGGAGTACAGAAATATTTGCTTGCACAAGGACTTTATGTATAAAGCAGGATCACCCTTGCTGTTACAATTTCACTGCATTCCATGATGCCTAACTGCAGAAACAAACCAGAAAGGTAACCATCAACACAGAAATAGCAAGCCTGTGGACTGAAGCTGACAGCTAGACATACAGGATCATAGAAACAACAGCACCTTTACCCTGATTATTTTTTATTTGTGGGTTGTATAGCTTCTTGCAGTCTGAGCAGCACAGCTCTGTAGCACTGCTGAAGAGTGTTTTGAACAACCTTTTATTGACAAGGCTCCAAGTACTACCTTTTTCTCTTTGGAAACCTCACAACTTCCTTGCCTCTCTGCACTTCACCTTCAGTGGACAGAAACAGGTCCAAATACAGGACAAGGAATTAAGTGTCAAAACGCCACAATAAAGTCCAATGAACATATATCTTCTGTTCCAAAGGGAGTGGAGTAATCAAAAGTAGTTAAAAAAAAAAAATCCTCATTTAAAAAGCCTTAATTGCCTGGAGGTCAGAATACTCTGGAGAAGTGCAAACTGAATCCCCTCAAAATAGAGGGAATGACAGACAGTTCTCCAATGTCCCAGACAAGAGCTGTAACTACTGAGTGTCTCAAAAGGGAAGGACATGAGCACTATACTTCATTCTAATGCTCCGGCCTTGGAGTAAGGAAATGGGAGTGTAAAAACCTTTTTTCAAGGCCCTGTTGTTTCTTAAAAGAAAGTGTTCCTGTGTGCATACTGCAGAAATGATTCAGAGGTAAAATCTCAAGTGAAGGAAGACCAAAACACTGAGTAAAACACTGAAGCCCCAAAGGGAAATGAAAGTTCAGGTGCCTTATCCTCAACATTTCCTACTAGATGAGTAGGAAATTACTTCACATTGCAGAAGTCTTTAAATAATTTTAAGTTGTCAGTGATATCTTAAAATACCATACCTCTTTAAGTGGTAGAAGCCATAGTCATGCTCTGTAAGGAACATCATTGTTCGGATACACGTCAGCAGACAAGTGTAACTGCTCTCAGAATTAGTTAATGTTTCCATCAGGCAGTCACAAATTAAGGGCATCAGCTCTTTGCTTGGTAAGGAGTTGGAAAGCTGCTCTGATTCAGACACAGAGCCTTCTGATGAACTTGGTAAAATGAGCGCAATATCCTATAAAAAATGTTTATTATACACATAGTAAAAAATGCATTCTGTATACCAGCAATAAGTGTAAACCATGTATTAAGTCAAAAGCACTAGGTTCTTTCACTACCCCTTTATCATCTTATTCCAGTATTCCAGTTATTACTGCCCAGTAAAATACTAATGCAGAGTATCCTTTTTATTTTGGTTCTGTTAAGGGTTACAAACCATTATTGATATTTAAAAACATTAAAGCTTCAAAGGGTGAAATGTGAAGCAGAGCCACAACTAAAAGCCAATCAGTCATTGGATAATACACATACAGTTTCTTGCCAAGGTAGTCAAACTGTCCCTTAATCCCAAAACATTAATCAAAACATGAGGAGTGGCTGAGGCCACTTGGCTTGTTCAGCTTGAAAAAGAGAAGGCATTGGGAAATTCAGGTTGGACACCAAGAAAAGGTTCTTCACTGAGAGGGTGGAAAGTCACTGGAACAGGCTCCCCAGGGAAGTGATCACAGCACCAAACCTGACAGAGTTCAGGGAGCCTCTGGATGACACCCTTAGTCATACAGTTTAGTTTTAGGTAGTCCTGCTAGGAGCAGGGAGTTGGATTCAATGATCCTTATGGGTTCCTTCCAACTTGAGATATTCCATGGTTCTACAAGTCAAGTTCTACAGTTAAGAGGCTGGGCTGCAGACACCACCTAGGAAGTTTAAGATATGCTGTCCCCTCCACATTTTACATAAAATAAAACAAGATTGACTTTCACAATGAATTTGCATGGGCAAAGAGCTCTTGTTTATATGCAAACAGCTGATTAATCTCTACTGACCAACAATGCCCAAATGTCCTTCGCATAAGTGTGTAAGCAATAAAGCAAATAAATACATGCAACTAGTAAGGCAAATAATGATGTGCAAATTTATGCGTGTAACTAATGAGAACCTACCAGGGCTAGTCTATGAATCAGTTTTCAGATAACATTTCTTACCTTGCTCTTGTAACTTACGCTTTTTTTTTTTTTTTTAAATGGTAGAGTTTATGGTAGCAGTGTATCATATCTATCTTTGTATTTGGAAAACGTTTTTAAGAGGTTTTAGTTAGACAGCTATGAGATAACGTATTTATTCAACTGGCTAAAAGGTGAATAGTGACAACTCAAGTTTTGCCAGCGGCCCATAGGGAGAAATGTTATCCGTCTCTCAGCTGAGGGGACAGTCAATCTTTGTGCCATTCAGGTTTTGGTCTCTAATGAGCTACCACAATAGTGCACGTAACGCAAAAGATATATCATAAAATGAAAGGATTTACATTCACAGGCAAAATGACAGCAAGTCTGCCAAAGCAGCCAAGCACACACATTTTCTTTTTATGTTTTAACAATGTTCATGTTTGTTTTTTTTCTTTTGGAAAAAAGCAGGCACCTAAGAAATAACCTCATTTAATTTGTCTCCTACACTATATGTTATGCATTAAATATAGAAAATACCTGATCACAGAGGGACTGCAAAAGGGAAGTTACATATTCAGTGCACTGTTGATGAGTGACGTTGTCCCCAGCTGATCGCATCAAAGCCAAGAGCTCCTGGAAAATCTCTGCATACTTTTCATCACCTTTAGTCGTTCCACTGATAAGATGCAAAATCGCCAATTTACAAGCTTTATGTGAAGCCAGGGCATCCAATAAAGCAAGCAATCGAGTGGTCTGTCCAGTGTACTGTTTCTCTTTATCTTCTGTGTTGCTGAAAGGACATCAATGCACTTTGAGAAAGCTGTTTTAAAGTGACTTAAAAAACTATAAAAACAACCATTACAGGAATCATGTAATTCCGCATTTTTAAAAAAAACCACCTAATTTGTGTACTTAAACTTACACTTTCATTTACTTTTTGAAAACTGCTCAACTTTCACTAAATGACCTCTGGTTGCATCATGAATTAACTAATCATTTAACATACTACAGAGCATCTACTTGTATATGGATCAATATGCTTTAAAACAAACAATATGTAATTCTATGTGAATAATCATGCTTTTAAAGAAACAGTACTACTCTATTTCAAAACCCTCTGAATTTGTAATATTCAACCTCCTCCAGCTTACAAACACCTACACATTTTCCTGTTAGTATGCAAATCCCAGCATAGCAAATTTCACTGGCCTACTTTTCTTATTTATATCAGATAGGTTCTTTAGAAGCACTTCACAGATGAGATAAGGCTTTGTAGGAATAGCCTGAAGAAAATCTTCCTAAAACACCATAAACATACAATCCGAAACTGTCTACATCAAAATTTAAAAATACGAGATGGTTCCTTGGCAACATTAAGCATTATCAGGACACAGTATATAGCACTGGACTCAGAATTCATCCAGGTCATAGTGGATAAGTAGTATTTCTCAAAGTATTTTCCCCCTGCTAAATCCAATGCACAGAACCAAGGTGAATTTAATAGTTCATTAAAGAAATCTTTGCAATAGAAAACAAAGATACCTTTGTAGGTCTTCTACAATCAGATCCAACACAGTCCTCATGATAAGAAGAGCAGTAGGCGAAGCCAAGTCACACAACTGAACACAAATACGTCTCAACATATGCTGAATAGGCTGGCAAGATGAACCAGAGAAAGATCGAACTATCTCTTGTATCAGTTTGGCTTGAACATGAAGATGCATACTCCACAGCTTCCTGGTGTTGAGTGCCACCGAAATATCATGTGGTTCGATTACCTGCAGGAACAGAAAGACAGGAAGGTTTTCCTTTCCACTTTTATCATAAAACCTGAATTCTACCACAAGGTATAAACAAAGACTAAGTAGGAATACTGTCCTTGTCAAAAACATGCAATGCCATTTTCATTATTACCACTGAATGACAGGGCATTATTCCAGCAAATCAGGTATTCCTTCAGGAGCATGGGTTATCATACACCTTTTATGACTACTTAAAGATCACAAATTCAAGATCCATGCCAAAAGAAAGGAGAGCCTTAATATACCGAGAGTTTGACATTCAGCATTAAATTCAAAGGCTTCATAGCCAATCATTTAAGCAACAGAATGGGAGTCTAAATAATTTCACAAGGGACAAAAGAATAACATATGACCACTAATTTAAAAAGATGTTCCAAATAAGAACAAGTTTGATCCTGGTGAAAAAGATGTATCTTCAAAGAACCTACGAAGACAAATGCTGCTTTACTGCTTACAGAAACTTTAACTCATCCTGTCACATATCTGTTTTTTCCACAACTATGAAAATGGTCTAAGTGCTACACATAATTTAAATTCTTTAAAAACTAAATAAATCTAAATTATACCTGAGTTGTCTGCATGGGCAGTGGAAGAGGCAACAATTCTGAAAGCAGTATAAGTCCAGAGAAAAAGCCTTCGGGAATTCTCAAAATTGAAGAGAGAACTTCCTTCAGCATTAAAGACCAAGTATTGTTTGCCAAAGTTTCTTCAGAAATGGTAAGTTTTTCATTAACACCTTGTGTAAAAGTCAGTAAGATATCAACAATGTCATTCTGAATTTTTTGTTCATCGCTATCTAAGCGGCCTGAGAGAGGAATAGAACACAGGAGCATGTGTAAAGAAACAAGTGCTGATGGCACACGCATGTCTTTGAATTCAAAAGATCCACCCCTCAGGAGTTCTGTTAGCATTGTTTTAAGGAGAGTAAGTGTACAGCGGGCCATAGAAATAGTAGTAACTCTGTGAAGCGTGGTGCCCATGTTGACATGAAGTCGCCAAGGCTGAATAAGTACGCTGTTCAGCTTCTGTAATACCCGGATGAAAGTGTCCATTCCCTCAGAAGAAAAGAGCTGAATAACTGCAAGATGCCATTTCAGGTCTTTCTGTTGACCTGTACGGAAAATAAAAAACATTTATGTATGTCTAGTATCTCCTGGGCAATCACAGTTACATTTTAGACATGCTTAAATAGAAGACTCAGAAAACTAAGATTGTTATGTTAAGCAGTACAAATATATCAACTGTACCTTCTACCAGAGGCGGTGGACATGCAACATGACAAAGAACGCGAAGTGCAGTAGGAAGACCAACTCCATCTGGGGTCATCAAACTGTCAATATACTTTTAGGGGAAAAAAAAAAAAAAAACCCAACAAAAAGGACGAAAAAAAAAGAACCCATATTACAAGGAAGAACTTTACAACAAGTACTCAGTATTCAAACTCTGTATTTAGTTACTGTAAGTATTCCACAAAATTTAAGTTCAATTATTCCACCTTTTGGAAAGCAGTCACAAATACGGCAGAAGCAAAAAAAGGAGGCTCAATGTTGCAGTGTGGTTTTATGGGAAGCCAAAATATTTAAATAGTTGGATCTTTGCATCGTGTAGTTACCTTCCAATAAATATAACTGAGTGCAAGAACTGGCCCAGATCATAAGCTTTAATAAAAATATCTATTTTAAAATATCATGTTAGTACACACCTAATATAAAATATCAAACTACAAAAGGTAGTTTAGCTTATAGAACACAACTAAAAGACAGCATCTATCTCTATTTCACTAACCTGTTTGATATATTCAATGAGATTTGGAATACAATTTATTTCAAATCTAAGATTTTTCAAAGGTTCGAGCCACTTGCTGAGCTCTGGAAAAAAAGAAAAAAAAATGAGAGACTTAATCAAGTAACTTGCCAATGCATTTACGAAAATAAAACTTTTTTCAATAAAAATGTACTTAATTTACAAAACAGGTACTAAGGCCAAGCGTTAAATTTGTGAGGCATATATTGCAGCTGTAGCCAGCTGAAAAGCATCAACAAAAACAAGACTTCAAAACAGGCAATACACTTCACGTACAAGGACAAAATTTGGCTCAAGTCAATCTGAACACTCAAATAATTTTCATCTTATTATCTGTATTATTTGTAGTTATTTTATAAAAGACACTAAGGGTCCCACTGTCAGCTACAGAAAAAGCCATCAAGAGCAAGGACCAAAGCACATTACCCTTAATGTACATAACAGGTTACTACAAACTGAATACCACACTCCTATTAAATGCCCAAATGGAGCCAATCTCTGCACCAGTAATACATACTGACTCTGGAAGTCCCATTTTTTTGGGAAAAGAGATTTAAAGTTTTAAAACCCATTGTTCCTGAAAACATTTAAAAGAATGTGAAGGTTCAATGGTTGACTGGGTATGAATTGACACCTATTCTCAGACTGACATGATTTTGTTTAATAAACTAGCCCCACTTCTCATGAAACTGTCTGATCATCAGGTGAGGAGCAAAGAAATAAATGTATGGCAGAGGAGAGATTTAAACTAAAACTTTGAAGAATTTTGATTTCTTTCAGTGCATTTAAGTTTTGGAAGAAATTATCGGTATGTCTACAGAAGTCAGTTAAGCAGTGCAGAGCACAATTCTGAACATCAGAGTTTCAGCGTTCAGGTGTCAGATTCATCCCCAGAAGGCTTTTTCCAAATGACCTGGGCTGGGTCTGTGAGTCGACACAAGCCAGGGAACACAAAGAGACACAGTAAGGAGGTCAAAAGATTTAGTAACAGGGTAACATGGACTATTCCATGCCAGTTGGCCTAAGTGCCAGAAAGCACTCCCAGGATTATTTAATAGTATATAAAGACCCTATAAGGCCACATCACTAAAGGGAACAACAAAAATAAGAGTCAGCTCGCTGACTAGTTAGTCCATTTTTACTAAAATTTGCTCTCCTATTTTCAACACAGAAGTAATTTCAAACTTCCTGTAATTATCCAAAATTCATGGTAGTTAATATTACTTGAAAAGTAATTTAACTATAAAGAATTTCCTATTTAACTCTCATTAACAGAAAAAAAAAAATTACACATTATCTCAGTGACTCAACTAATCAGATGCAGCTGGAGAAGGAATTTCATTATATACATTATCCAAACCAGATGATTGTGAAGCACCAATTACCGACATATAAAAGGTTTCCTCTATGCATTCAAACAATTCAGTTGATAATGACACATACTGTACCTTGCAATTTGGTGTTATTTTCGTCTGCTTTACAAAGCTTCAGCAAAGGCGCCGAGTGCTGTTCCAGCATTTGGACATCACTGGAAGACTGAACCACCAGCAAAACAAGGATGCAGGCATAATTATAAGCAACTGACTTCTTAGACTTTGAGTCTCTGAAACAACAATAAGGACTTTCTTTAGACTTCAGCTAATACGACTGGGTACCTGTTAGATTTGCATTCTTTGACCCCCTATAATTCTACCAACAGAACTTCTACCTTCACCAAGGATTGCCCCGTATAATTATCAACCAAAAAACCCACACAATTTTATCCTATGCTTTTTGAAATGTGAAAGCTTTCTTTTACATTGACTTCATATTTATTTCCATATCCACAAAAGATGAGAGTGAGTCAAGCAGCACACAAATCTTTTTCCACAACTTTGTCTGTTTTACAAATCTTGTTTTAAAAGCACTGCTACCTAAAGTAGTAAAACTGCCTGTCTAGAAAAAAACAATGACTGCTTTTAACACTTGTAAGAATTTAAAGAACTGAGAGATTCCCACTCCAGAGAAGTGTGCGGTGTCCAGTTTCCCCAGTCAAATCTTTTGCTTGTTTCTCGGTCAAATTTTATGCTTGAATAAAAACTGCCTACTTACTGATTTTTTCATACAGCCAAAACTCTGACCTATATTACAACACCTTTGTGGATGACCCATGCAAATTCTGGGTATTAAGTACTTAATAACAAATGACAGGCCTGATTTGCTATTACATTCTTCTACTTAAAAGTTGCGTTGTTTTGTTTTTAAACAAAAACATCATGATCTAAAAGAAAAAAATATTTTAGATTTACTGAATCATTTACAAAAGATACATACTTTTAAAACGTAAAAAAACAAAAGATATAAATAAATGCATAAATTACCCTAAAGCTTCTTTGGAATAGTATTCCATTAAAGTAATAAGACTTTGGAGATTTTTCTCCAGACTGAATACATGAGCCACTGCAGATCTTCCTACAGGGTTAAAGGTAATCAAGTAAAGGTTGTGAAGTGTTCCCAGCAGATCGGAATGGTCAGTCTCCTCACTGGCTGTGCACCGCTGAAAGTGGCAGAACAATTCTGAAATGCACTGCAATGTCTGTGTTGAATGCAGGAGCCACAGGGCAAAAGTATCTTCACTGGCACCATCTGATTGGAGACCTTCCTCTTGATCCGGATCGGAAAACTGACAAAGTGCTCTAATCAACAAGTTCGTTGCTTCGTACTCAGAAATAAAGAAAAGAAGACCCTTCTGTGACTGTGCCAGGAAACGCAATATATCTCGTATAGCTTGAAGCACACCTGGATGTGCACCCGTCACTGGAATAGACAGTAGCAAAGTAATGCATTCCAAGAAATGGTGACTATGAAGATACCTAAACAAAACAAAAAAAAACAACAAAAACACAAACAGGTAATAATCAGTAATATTACAATCATCTGTCAGCACTGCACAATAACATTTCACAAAATTACATGCCTCCTAGCTTCAGTACTTATTTCTTTGTGGACAACGAGAAATACTAAGTAATTATGAAGTAGTATAAAATTTTAATCTTACAAAACATAATTGCTATAGTATTTACAGGAAATAAATCCCTAAATATAAAATTCTGATCTCCAAAAAACCCCAAACCAAAAATAAACAAGCCTTACCTTATCCACAAACAACACAACACTTTATATTTTATTAAATTCGATCTATCTGAATCATCATCAACACTACACTAAAGCTTTTACATGTGCTAAGAAATCCACCATTATAGCATACGAAAGAGGCGATTTGGAGACTCTTTACATTTATATACTTATATTCAGCCATGACCTACACCACTGCTATCAAAGAAACCCGTTAGCATTTAGAGAAATACTTCCTAGAAACTTGCTAACAGAGAAATAACCCATCGGATCTTTTAAGTGGCTGAAGGCAGGCAGGCCTCAACTCCTCTGCCTGTGCTGCGAAACAGTGAGCTACGCTGACACATCTGCATAACTTCTAACCGGGGCTGGCTTATATATATATATCTACCTTGCCAGCACAGCGGAGCATACAGACAGAGGTATTCCAGACTTGTTTTATCCATATGCAAAGATGCGTTCCAAGGCAACAAAGGGAAAACATTCTACATCTATAACAATTTTCAAATATGCACTTGCACAGCACGTAGCACAACTGGCCAGGATCTATAAATGTGACTGAAGTGCTAGCACAGTACCAATAATAATAAGAGTTTAACTTCTTGTTATACGCCTGCTAGGTTGATTGAAAGCCAACAAAATAACAGGTATGTTAACTATCAAACTTTCTCAGACTTTATAAGCACAATCCAGAATCCTCCAATATAGTACAAAGTGAAACATCTAGAAAAGTGTTAGTCAGAAAAGTCATCCTTAAAAAATATCTATATCAAGCTGGACAAAATACACACTTGAAAGTGAACTCACAATTGCCATACCTAAATAGGACAGGGTAAGGATCATCTCTTTCTGGAGGGCCTGTAATGCGTGCCATGGTTGGGAAAGATTTCACAGGTGGCTGAATCATTGTATGAGGGGCAGTTTCCATCAAATGGAAGATTTCTTCAAGAAGACTAACAAGTTTTTCCATCTCTCCTTCACTTATATTAGAAGATTCCAAAAGATGATCCATGTCCATAGGAGCCTCCACATCATTCTCGTATTCTGGGTTGGTTCTTTCAAGTCCTGCCAAGTCCTGGTCCTGTTCCGGCTCCGTGTGATTAGCAAGAGAAGGAGTGTTCTCTGCTAACTGATCAACCGCCTTTTTAATATCTGACAGAATCTCATAGAAGTGACATTTCTGGAGAATTGCAGAACCAGCAGTTACTACTCTTACAGTCTGATCTAACAGTATGAGTTCCAGGAGTTTCTGATAACCGCTTTTTTCATGTACATCTACACCACCCCTTAGAAACATTTCCATTCCCTCAGTCATACTAATAACACTATCCAAAGCTTTAAAAGCATTAAGTTTAAGGGAAGATGATACATGATCTGCAAACAACAGTTCAAATAACACATTAATAACTCCTGCCTGCAAGAGTGCCATTATTCCTTGAGTCCCACATTCTCCTAACGATGATACCAATTTTGTCCCAGCTTTGAGTTGGCGGACATTCAAAGCAATGGGCTGTTTGAGAGCCACCTGAAGGTTTAAAGCTTGCAGGGTCCAGTCTACTAGCTGGGTAATATAGTCTTGCTTTGTGTCTTTCACCTGCAGGTAGCTCAATCCTTTTACTATTAAACTCGGAACTTCTTCTAATGCAGTGACCCACTTTGCACCCCTTTCCTCTTGATATAATTCCAACAGTTCAGTTAATTTAACTGAGGCTTCCACTGCCCCTGAATTTTCTTTGTCTGGGTCGTGGTCCTTTATTTTACCAACTTCATTTTCAAATACAGTCTTGTAAGGGCAGCTGAAGTATAAGAGAGGTCCAAGCTCCCTTTCAAAAGGCTCATATGTCACAGGAGGCACAGATGCCAGATCCTCAGGAGTATATTCAATATCGAAGCTTGGATACTTAAATGTTTCACGTTCCAGATCAGCAATTCCATCTTCATCACTTGAAATCTGCTCATATCCATCATCTCCTAAAAACAAAATGATCCAGTTATGACATAAAATCAACTATGGACAAACCAGTTCCTAACTGCCAAGAATCTGCTCAAAATAAAAAAGTAATAATTTATGTAATACAAATATTACTGGTTAGAGAACAATCATACATTACGATACAGCAAGCTTTCTCTCTCCAGATACAAATGAAAGCCCAAGTTGACAGATTTTTTTATGTAATAACGGAGACACTTAAAAGAACAGATAAAGCAAAAGGTTTAGCTAGGGTACAACTAAGTACTACAAGAATACTGTCTAATTTTCTTCCTATGATTGCATCTATCATAAAACTTCTAGCCTGAAATTTTGCACAGGGATGGGTAGGAACTTTAAGTTATATAAGAAGATGACTACTGACATTACTGTATAAACAACTGTATTTGATTTTAAATTAAGAAATAATTTATTTCACTGCTTTCCTACATTTTTAAACAAAAAAAAAAAACCCCACAAGATTGAATGTTGATTCTCATCTACAAAAACTGTGTTTTCCTCTATTTATAGAAAGTAACAGGAAGATTTACTACAAAGGAATAGATATTCCACAGCAAAATACTTTTCTTGAGAGATGTCAGAACCATAAATAAGGCAGGCAATGGTGCAATGACCAAAGGAAAAAGATCCAGTTCTTTTCACACCTAGTCATCGTAACGGTACTGCCATCAAAATTTCATAAACCTGATTTTTTTTCCTTAACTTTTTACAACTTCACTTACCTTCACCTTCTTCCTCCTCTTCACCCTCTTCTTCATCTTCATCTTCCTCCTCCTCTTCTTCTTCCTCATCAGCAATACTCTCTACTGTATGCCCATCATCATCATCCTCATCCTCCTCCTCCTCAACATCCACGTCATCTTCATCTTCTCCTTCTTCTGGTTGATCTTCCTCCACTTCTCCATCATCAGAATACTGGCTTTCTTGATGAATGGATGTTCGATCAGGAGAAATGGGCTCAAAGTAATCTTCCCGATGGTCCACATCATCTTCTTTTTCCCCAACCACTAAAAAGATACACAAAGTTTAAGAAATAAGAGTACTTCTCTGAAATCCAATGCTCAATAACATGTTTTAGAATTATGCATTATGCATAGGAGAGATACAAAAAAAACACCTTGAAGAAAAATCTTCCGGTGATTTGACTGAACACAAGCAACAATCACTTAGTTCACTAAGACTATAAAGAAACTTGTAAAGAGTTCTTGGTGCTTTTAACCCATACAGAGACCAGAGAACTCGGCAGATGCTGCAGAGGGATGGAGAAGGGCAACAAATACCAGAATCAACATAAAACATTCATATCAAATATGAGCAGCATGGTCAAGCAGTGTATGGTCAACAGCTGATATTCTCACATCTACTAACTTTTAAATTGATACAATTTAACATAGCCAACAGATTTTCTTTCAGATCACTTTCCTAAAACTGAATCTGTCAAGCAGGAGTAACAGCAGACAGGAAACTTCACACCGGGCACGAACACAGAATTCTGCCTCCACTAAGCAATGATTTGCAGCAGATAAAATACAGTCTGTTCTCATTCTACCTGACACTGGCATAGGTTCATCTTCATCATCATCAGGAGGAGGAGGGCCTGGAGGTGTCCTTGGTCCCCTAGGTTGTGGTCTTGGAGGGCTGCCATTGAACTGGTCTTCTTTCTCCCCATCAACTATATTTGTTGTGAAAATAGAAACTTGCATTTAATGGAATCACAGGAATAGAAGCAGGAAATTTTATTTTGACTAGGGAACACCTTCATTTCCCAGCTGTTATTTAATCTGCATTCCACATGTGAGGCAGTTTTCTGAAGTCACTTTTGATGTACACAAAAACTACATCAATAAGCAAACTTATTAATACCACTGATGTTTTTTAATATAATACTGGGTTAAAATTAACATGGATGAATGCCATTTTTGGCTTTGACACCAGCAATACTGTAACTACCAATAATATCTGAGTTACTTTTAAAAAAAAATCTGCATTTTAATCAACTGGTTTTTACAGTTTACAACTGGTTTTTACTACAGAGCATTCAAATTTTGCAGCTCAATAACTCTACCTTGAACAAGACAGTTCTAATTTTAAATCTAAAACCAGAACTGAAGCAGAAGCTTGCTCATGGATTCTATTCATGGCCATTCTAATACCAATGCAAGTAATCTACTCTGAAAAAAGCGCTAGATGAGAAACTACTTGAAACCATTCAATATAAATCTAAAATAAAATATAAAACTAAAGGACAATCATATAACACTAGAAAAATACAGCCACTGAAATCTAAAACATGAAAGCCTTGTTGCCTTTTTTTTTTTTTTTTTAGATGGGATACTATAATGTTGATTTAAAAAAAAAAAAATATCTGTTTTCTCACAGGCTTACCATGTTTTGTGTTTCTTTTCAAACCAGGCTGTTGCTGGGGAGGTGGGGGTGGAGGTGGGGGCGGAGGAGGTGACTCTCTCTCATGACTTATTACCCTGTCAACTGAGCCATATATTGCCAAAGTCAGACAGTTGTACCACCCTCTTAGAACCAATCCATCCGTGTTGACCTGTTTTTTAAAAAGAAAAAGCACTTAAAACCAACACATGACAACTTCAGAAAAGTTATTTTATTTTCATATCACTGTATCAGTATCAGCATAAAAGCAATAACGAAGAACCGAACATTAAAGCATCTCTCCACCCCACATTTTGAAAACTGAGAAAATGTTGACTATATCAATCATTACAACAACTAATCTTTCTCTAAGAGCATTCAATTCCTTGAAATATATTGCGTAACTACTATAGCCTATTAATGAAAAAAAAAAACATTACTGTGGGTCACACAAACACTGATTTGAATGAAATAAACCCAAACAGAACTGAAAACGATGTGCTTAGCTGGGGCCTGCAGCCACAACATTCTAATTCATCTTTGCTCCTAAGTAGTGGATAGTCCTGTTGGTAATCTCCATGGGAATTGTCAAGCAATCTTCTACAACTCATGCCATTATAGATGTAGACTCTAAAGTAATGAGTATCTGAACTACAGGCAGGTTTTAGAATGAGATCCTACACAGTTTATGTTTTACACAGTGCTAATGCACCACACGCAACCATATTTATACCTAAATGACAGACATAGAAAAGGTTTAAATCACATCACATTACCTTTGCATTGGGTCTGAAAATAATTGAAGTGTTTTCATCATATTCAAGGCTGTTAAGTAAAACATACAAAGTTATTTTTCCATTAATATAAAGCATGTCTACAAAATGAAACACAGAAGCCAACAATAAAACACTGAACAAATACACACTCTTAAAAACAAGAGTGCAAAATCACTTCTTTCTACAAAATACTTTTCATTAATATATGTGGGCTCTGTAAGTTTAGAAACAACAGAATCTTCTCTTCTTTTAAGCATGAATCTCTGTCCTCCCACACAGATTGGAGGAAAAGGGCAAGAACACAAACTAGGAAAAACCACACCAAACGTGAAAATCACAGGAGATGCAAATTTTCTATTGTGCATTTTCTGCACTAAAAAAATTCTCAGGAAGAAAAGGTAGAAAATGAAGTCACACAATTATCTTGAAAGTACTTACCTCCCCAGCCTATCAAAAACAGGGGCGCTTGGCTTGCTGACATTGTTGAAAAACAAATCCAGTTGAAATGTATGTGGGGATGTCTCTCTGGAAACAGAACAAAAGTAAAAATTAAAACCTTCAAGCTCCTTATCAGAATAAGCAGAACTAACAAGGGAAAAAAAAACTTTAAATTTTACTGTTTAAATAATTCTCCAAAATAATTACAAGTTCAACAGACACATAAATGCATTTTACCTTTTTATATAGGAGGTTCTATTGAGATATAGAAGTTCAAGAAAAAAATGAAGGTGCTCCTGAATCAGACACTTAGTACATTTCACTTACCCATATGCTCTGTTGTCAGGCAAACTTGTGTGAGCTCTCACTCCTGGAGGAATGACACGTACTTCATTTATGTAAACCACGCATGGAAAACGAACTACGTCTATATTGGTACTCTGCTACAAAACAAAGAATACAGGAAGTCTAAGAAACGGAAAACAATGTACTCATAATCTTTAGTAACCAAATTAATGCTGCAATCTTAATAATTATAAAACTCAATTACGTAAAATGTTAAACACTTAAACTAAAGATTTGTTTCTTTTGGCACTTTTCATATATTTAACACTTTTTCATCAAAAGTGTTACTGGTTTATTTACATAATTAGTTCCCTTTATTTGCAAGAATTTTTTAAACAGCAACAAGTTTTTCTTTAACAGAAAGTATTTTGGTACGGGCAAAAACTGGAACTTAATTTATTAAGAAAAACTGAGTATATAGTTCCCTTTTAATAAAACATATCAAGAAAAAAAAGTGTTTCCATTTTAAACACTAGCAAATGTTATAGTTCAAATGTAATATTAGAAATAATAACAATACTACACGTTTTGCTAGACCTATACAAAAATTCTGTACTATGCTTATTTCCCCAATTTTGCAACAACATCTGAAAACCTTTTGCAAATATTGTTTCTGTTTACAACACAGAAACAGCATGTATAAAGAAATGTTATGCTCCAGCAGTTCTACAAGGTGTTTGAGCAAACTAGGAAGTAACTGTAAAGAAACAGTGACTTCCCATGTAGCAGCCACCAAATTAATGCTGAAAGTCTCCTCTCAGATCCTAATCTATCTCTGTATCTCCTAATAGAGATTCGCTGTATTAGGTCTTATTGTATTTATACATCATCTCTATCATATATACACTCACAAAATAGTAAACAAAGATCAACTATATGTCCGACTGTAAGCATATAAACACTTTCTTAAAAAAAAAAAAAGTCATATAACTTTCACCATAATCAGAAAGCAAACGAAACCCTAAAATTACCAGCATAAGGCAAGAAAGTACTAAGATTTTTAGAATGCTAACAAACAAAGAAATGGACACAAGTAAAGTTTTAAAAATAATATTTAACTGCGTGCTTTTGGGCACATATTGCCGTCATTTGATAAGAAATCTATGCATACATCCTTTAACATACAGATACAACATCTCGCTCCAAGGGCTGATGTATTACAAGCGGGATGATGAACAAAAGGAAGCCAGCTATGACAGGGAGCATAGCTTTATTAACAGGAACGAGGTGACTGCTGCCTGTGAGAAGTGAGGGCCGTGGGAGCTCTTTGCTTTGTCTTTAGAAAAGGTATATGCATCATGTGGGAGACTTCGATCTCTGGAGGAAGGGCTGCTGCTGAGGAGGCTGTGTCCCCAGCAGCACTACCCAAAGAAAAGACAAATTCCTGCTTAAATTATATGGGATTATGCCCTGACAGCTACACAACTTCATCAGTATGGCAAGTGAATCTAATCCACCTTCCCTCAAAAAAATTTAAAAAAACAACTACATCAGAACTGTTCAACACGTTAAATGGCATAGCTAAGCCAAATAAATAATTTCACTAGAAAACTCAGCAGTACTTTTCAAGAACTGCAAGTTCTAAGGCAAGACTCACGATCCATTTAGCTGAAGTAGTAGTATAACATAAAGAAGGCTTTTCTGCAACGTATAAAATACATTTTTATTTTTGTTCTTAGTAAAAATTCAGTCTGATTCAGCTTTGAAAAATGTCACTGGCAAGAATGAAAGTGACAGAAAACATTATACGCAATTAAAAACCTTCAATAAGAGAATATACTGTCCAGGAGGGAACAGCAGTGACTAGCATTTCCTGCCCCCAATACTATCTTAAATAGTAGAATCAAAAATATATGTGGTTCTCCCTGATCCTGGCAGCTAGAAAGGACTCCAGAATAACTCCTTGTTTGTTTTTAA
>NW_009650064.1:6613831-6614254 GCF_000708025.1 Charadrius vociferus | reverse complement strand
CCTGATTCTACACCATCTTTCCCAGGTTACACTATGCTATTCGTTTTCCCCCTGGTGGTACCTTTCCTCCTCCCTGAACACTGCAACGGGCTGAGCCCTGAGCAACCCTGCTGCAACCCAAGCAGCTTCAAGGATGCTCTACGTGGAATATTTGCACGACCTCCCACCCCTAAAACAAGCCTGAAATATTGATTTTATTCACGATGCACAAAAGCTGCATAAATCTAAGGAAATATGTCACACGCGCACACACACATAAATACTCCTCCTCATTAGCTACAGAAAAACACTAAGCATCTCACAAGCGGCTGGTACGGCCCTCTCCCTGACTGACTCCCTTATGAGCTTGTCGAATCAGTTTTAACCCCTTTGTTTCCCGTTAACCTCTCCTCCCCGTTACCTCTTAAATCCTCCTCCCGGCCC
>NW_009650064.1:6607925-6613022 GCF_000708025.1 Charadrius vociferus | reverse complement strand
CCCCTGCTCTGTGGAGGCCCAGCTGGGTGCGCGTCGTGGTGGACTTGGCTGGGCCCCGCTGCGGCCTGCTCCAAGCCTTGCTTCTGCTTGATTTCGCAAGATTTAGCTCCGGCTCAACACTCGCGAAATCCAGTCCTGCTTGAGAAATTTCCTTTGCAGCCTTTCCGTATTTAAAACTAACCCTTTTCAGACATAAGAAATTGTCGCTTCTCTCGAGTACGTGTAGAACAATTCCTTGCAGCCTTTTCCGCAGCTCCTGATGTTCTTGTCTAGCATCTAATGCCCTTCTGCAACAGCAGCTAAGTTGTACGGGCATTAGAGACGCCATGAAGCCAAAGTCAGCCTGTGGCCAGGAGAATGATGTGGAATTGATCTTACGCAAGTGGTGTGTGCTTACACAAGTTTTGTGTACAACCTCTATGCCTATAACAGCAAAACTCTGCCATGTGCCTGTAGAGGAAGTCTGGAAAAGGATGTGTAACACCTCTGAATTGCCAACAGGAGCCTCAGACACATACATGTGCTTTCCTTAATGGTGATAGTTATGTGCATACTGTTTCTGTAACAGCTTCTTAATGAAATAAGCTGGTTTGTGTTCACACCAGGAATTGGCGAGTCCCTTTTTTGTTTTGGTAGCTAAGCTTGCTAATCTCTCAGCACTCCAGAGTTTCATTTGCTCCAGGAGTGGCATTCCTCTAGTTTGGACAGTACGAGAAAGCGTTGCATCAGTTTAAACAAGGGTGTGGTTCAATATATCCATTTTCAGTGGTGAAACTAGTCCAGGAAGTTCCTGTCCCCATACCACGTGCTGGGGAGCTGGGCCACAACATGCAGTTCCACAACCAGTTTTATCGCCACACCTGAAGAGGTGTTTCATGGCAGTGCAGGGAGACTCATTGACTGGAATTGCTTCTGAATCCACTGAAAACATGGTACTGCCTCTTCATGCTATTTCAACAGATGTAGATGAACAGATGTTCAAAATACTGTAAATACCATCACAGAAACATTTCAGAATTTGAGAATCAAGGGGCGTCCTTGGCCATGCTGGCAGATTTGCCCACTTTTATCCTTGCCCCAGGCTGGGACCCTGTCTCGTCCTGATACATAAACAGATCTAAACTCCTGGAGTTAAATGTAATATTTTTTTATGTAGAAAAGCGAAAAACTATATATGTATTTTGCTAAAGTAGCACAATGCCTTACAGCTGTTAGTGACACTTGCCATGGCTTATTTTGGTTATGTATAGGCTCTTTGGAGACTTCTATGTGAGAGTAGCTTTGCAGATCTACTCCAAACATGGGCATTGTTGTGCGTACCATTGTGCTGGAGGAGCGCAGTCCCAATCAGATGGCTTCTCTCCTGGGACAGCCTGGAACAGTACTGCAAGCAGGTCAGCTAGCACAAGTAGTTTCAGTAACTAGCGGGGGAATTCCTGTCCTGCGTTTTTATCTGCAGTGACTCCCTTGCTGCCAGTAGCGGGTACGGCTCTGGATGTGAGGAGAATCAGCTTTGCAGGATTAAATTCAGATGGCTGTGAATGCAGCGTTGTTGATTTCAGCACATGGCTGAGCTTACAAGTCAGTGGCGTTTCTTTGCTGCAAAGTAGAGCAGAAGTGTTTGAATGTCGCACCCAGTTGCATGATTTCAGGGAACAGTTGAGGTATTGGTAGAGAGATATATAGTGACCAATGAAGGGGGAGAAAACAGAATTTGGTTAGCAGCAGCAATTATCTTAGATTTAAAAAAAACCCAGTTGGTGGTAATGATTAACACATTCCAACAAAATGATACAGCTTAGCTGATTCTCCCATTCCAGTTGTAAAAAGTTGATATTCTGAAAGAAAACATGAACACTCATGGCGAAGAGCGATACAGGTGGGAGACCTGGCACGGACCAAAGGTCTGCAGAGGAAAAGATAACAGAGCTACAGATGGTATTGGGGTGAATTGAAGACCCTCCTATAGAAGAATAGAGCAGGGTGAGAGATGCAGAACTCAGAGGGTTGTGGGAAAACACGAAGACACTGAGATGTGCAAAGTCACAGGTTTGTACAAAATAAACTGGGAGGAAGGAGGTTGATGGGTGAGAGGAGGAAACTTCAGGAACATGGGGAAATAAATAAGAGGGCACATATGTCTGTTGCCATTGGTCAGGGGGTGGTATTGAGACCAGTTCTTTGGCATAATGGAAGGTCTGAGTAGTTTCAGAAATGTCCTGAAACCAAAAGTGGCACAAAAGGACACGTGGTGGGAAACCAGAACTAATACAAAAATGACGGAGAAACAGTTACACTGATATTGGCAAAGGGGCTGGAAATTAGACAGATGGACAGCAGGCAGGAAACAAGAAGGAATATCAGAGGGAAGATATACAGCATGGGTGTGCTGGGAGGAGCCTTGAGAGGTCGTCATGCCCCGAAGTGCCCTAGTACATTCCTGTAGGTAACAACACTGATGTCATCTGGAAGGTGACACTTCATGCAAAGTCTATGCTTAACCAGGCCTGGGGATAACAGCCAGGGAAAAGCAGCTGGAACAGGAGTACACAAACACCAGGAGCCTGGGCAACACAACACAGGAACCTGAATGACTGGTGCATGTTGTCAGACCAGATACTGCAGGCATGAAAGAAAGAGGGTGGAATGGGAACTGGGACTGGAACACAGGCATTTTAGGGAATGTGTTACCCAAGAAAAAGAAAAGGTAATGGCACTGCAGTAGCAATTAGCAGCGAGCAGCTTCCAAAATAAATAAATAAATAAAACACAGATTAATCAAGAACCCAAAAGACGTAATGGGAATTAAAAATAGTTTTATGGTACAGCTTAACCTATGAAAGGGGTTACTATACCTAATGGCAGCCTGCAGTAGCAATAAGGTGGGGAGTCTGGTGCTCTCTGATAGCGACAAGATAGGATAAGACAATAAAGCACAAGAGGGAAGGAAAAAAGAAATGTATAAACCAGAACACAACAAAGGACAACTAAAGGAACAGGTACTCATCCAAAAATTGTTCTCACAAAGACAAGGACTGCATCTCAAAGCCAAGCAGGCATTGGCAAGGAAACCATCTAGAATGGATGATGAAGTTTCACTGAAAGATGACCAGCCAGCCAGCCATGCGCTGCCCAGCACACTCCAATGTGAAGTCATTTCAGAAATGTACTTCTGAACTTCTTTACTAAAGTACGAAGGGTTTGTTGTTTTTTTTTTTTTTTTAAGAAGAAGTTGCAGTAAACTAAGACCTGAAAGGGAAACTGTACAAAGAAATTCTCTACACCATTGAATCCTTCTGCTCCAAGCTCGACAAAGGTCACCAAGCAAACTCCCTGTGTGAGGACCAACCCTGCTCCCCAGATGCTGAGTACAGCAGCTGATCAGCTGCAGCCACTCCTGAGGGGACACACGCCAGTGTTCCACTTTGCATATGTTTTGCTCAATGCATCAGAAAGACGGGAGACAAATGCACAAAGAAAACCAGGTGCTGTAACCCTCCAACAAAAGGGGCACAATTAGCTGGGGTGTTTCCTGATTCACGTGGCCAATTTCAGCTACTGCTTTTAAAACTGGAGGAATTAATTTGCTGTCTTTACGTCTCAAGTTGCAGTATCTGCTATCAGTGAATACCATTTTTGAAATCTTGTACCAAAAAGGGAGAAAATTACTCCAGCCACCCTCTGTCATGCAAAGGTTGCTTATTGAAGCGCATAAGTTATCAAGCAGGACTTTGGTGGCAGTCCCTGCAAAGAAACCCGCGCTACACTGAACTGCAGCAGGGCAGGACAAGGGAGCCGGGCGCTATGTGGACTAGTCGGTAGCTGGCAGGATCCCCAGCGCTTGTGAAACACATCCTCTCCCTTCCTGCCTGTCCTGGTGTGAGCAACACAGGATTAATTTCTCTTTCAGTAATTTTACTTTTCAGTAAGTTCTCTTCTAATGCTAGGAAAAACTGCAGTTTTAGAAGACTCTAGTGTCTGAATTTATGAAAATATTTACTTTATAGCCAGCTGTGCTATGTGGGTTTCAAGGTCTCAGTGTTCTCGAGCTTGCTAGTTGCAGGGATGAGGAGGAGACCTGAGCATTTGACCCAAGCTGGTCAACAGGATTATTTCGTACCATGAACATCACATTCAATATAAATTAGAAAGTTTGCTGAGGAGTTTCTTCTCTTCTACGATGGCTGTGATCCTGAGAACTTCTTGCCCCCGGGTCGGACCCCTGAGGCCTTCCCTTCCTACAGGAGCTATAGCGCTCACAGTGTCCCACATTTGCTGTATACTGCTGGGAGTGCACAGCTCCTACTGATAGAATTGGCTGAGTATAATCTTTGTGTATTTTATATTGGTACTGGGATCAATATTGGTTCCTTAGTATTACTAATGTTAATTATTTAGTATTACTCTATTAAATCTGTTTATATTTCAACCCTCGGGTTTCCTTGTTTTTTCCCCAATTCCCCTTCTTGGGTGGGGAGGGGTCATCAGGTAATAGAATCATTGTGTAAATGACAATAAATTGTTGTGGATTCTTCAAACCATAACACTGCAAAACCAACAAATGTGCACGCGTTAATAAAAGGTGGTGCAAGCTGTGAACCTCCACCAGGACAAGGAATGGCAATGGAGAAAAGCATGATGTGCACCATCTCAGTAAAAATTTAGAGAAGCATCATCACAATGAAGTTGGAAATACTCAACCAGGGTCTTAAAGAACTAGGTGTACTACAGGATTTCCTTGAGGAAAGTTAGTGTTACTTGTTTACCCTACATTCAGTGACGTTTTGGGTTATTAGTCATGAAAAAAATCGGGTTTTGGGCAATATGCATTTAAAACATAAGTTTCGCAGTGAAACAATGATCACCAGAAGAGAGGTTTCTGTCACACGGACCAAAATCACCACAGCTCATGGAGAGAAGACTGCGACAGCCAAACCGGCCAGCACCTAGCACGGGACTAGACCAGCCGCGCCGCGGCGGTGCAGGAGGTGTCGTGCCGCTGTCTCCGGCGCGGCAGAGGACAAGGCTCCACCGTCCGCAGCCCGCCCGGCTCCCCCGGCAGCAGCTCCTCCCGGCGGCCCGGCCGCTGCGGCCCCC
>NW_009650064.1:6590555-6607520 GCF_000708025.1 Charadrius vociferus | reverse complement strand
GTACGCCTCCCCCGCGCCGGGTCTTCAGGGAGTGAGGCTGCAGGTGGGGGCTCTGCCGCTCGGAAGCGCCTCGAGCAGGGAAAGTTTCTGGCTTCTTCTCTTCCCCTCCCCCCTCCCCTTTTTTTTTTCTCCTCCCCTTTTTTTATCCTTTCTACTGGCCCGGTGGCACCATGACGGCGTCTCCCGACTACCTGGTGATCCTTTTCGTGACCACGGCGGGCACCAACGGGGCAAGGCTGGGCTCGGATGAGCGAGAGCTGCTCCAGCTCCTGTGGAAAGTGGTCGACCTGAGGAGTAAGGAGGTATTTTCCCCCGAGGGGGGAGCACCCCGACTTGCTGCTCCCCTTGGCCCCTGCCGTTCTGGGCACAGGCTGGGTGGCCCCAGTGCTGGACTGGCGGTGGGTGCCCTAGGCTGGAGCAGGCTCTGGTGGAGGGCAGGGGCCAGTGCTGTAGGTGGGGGCCTCCAGCCTAGGGAGCTGACTTGCCCCTCCTCTGCTTTCTCTGGAGCTGGGGCACCTGCACGACGTGCTGGTCCGGCCTGACCACCCGGAGCTGACGGCTGAGTGCCAGGAGATCACCCAGGTGGATGCGGAGAGCCTGGCACTGGCTCCGCCGCTGGAGCAAGCATTGAGACAGGTGACACCCTATAACCAGTTGTTGGGTGCTGGTGTCCCCTGGGGGCTCCCCGGTGGGGGTAGAGGCAGTGTTATCTTCTGTTTATCCCCTCTACGACTGCCATTGGAGCAGTGGACACCTGGGCCAGGCAGCCTGGTCTGTGGTGAGCTTTGTGGGGGTTTCTCCCTTGCCTTTTGCTCATTCACCTTGGGAGAGATGGAATCCCAACAGAGGAGGGTCAGGGTCAGGCATCCCCCTATAGTGGTCTCCTGTCATGCTGGACCCTGAGCCTCAGCTGAAAGTGAGCCCCAATCAGTGTTTAAAGTGGCCAAGTTTAGGTGCCTCCTGAAAAGGCTGGGTGGTGGCAGGCCCTGTTAAGGCTTGTGGTGGCTCATCAGTCCTGGGAAGAAGACAGTACTGAAGCCTCTAGATAAACAGGGAGGTGTTTGTTGTTGAGGGTAGGGCTGAAAGCCTGTCTCCTTTCCAATATGCTTGACTGCCCTGTCTGAAAGGCTCTCTTGGCCCCAGCATTCCCTCAGCTCTCTGCTTCGTGTGTCCTTGCAGTGCTCTTGCAAATGCTCCTGGAAAAGGATTTATTTTCTGTGATGTGGACTGTCTGTGTGGCCACATCTCATTAGAAGGGGGGAAAAGGGGCAATTTCCTTGTCAAGATAATTATCATGAAAGTGAATGTGTACTTAACTAGTCCTTCACTTTTGTAGATTTGTTCCTTACTAGGCTCATACAAAAAGGTATTGCAGCTCCATGTTCCTGCTTCCCAGGAACAGCATGTTACCAACTGATGACACTGCCTACTGCAGCCATTCTCATATCTTTACATGTATGTCTTTTGTTGTTCCTGCTTTCAGTTTAATCAGTCCGTGAGCAATGAGCTGAACATTGGTGTAGGTACTTCCTTCTGTTTCTGTACTGATGGACAGTTGCACATCAGGCAGGTTCTGCACCCTGAAGCTTCGAAAAAGGTATGTTGTTGTAGCTGAAGTTTGACTCTTGGTGTGCTTTATATGATTTCTTGCGGAATTTATCAACTTCTCTTTAGTATGAGGGTGTCCCCACACAACCATAGTACAAATATTGCTCATATGTTAACATGCTTACCAGACTAAAGAACCTGTCCATGTGGGAGGCATAGACAGTGCCCTGTGCTTATGTAGCCCTGAGATGCCTTTTTAAGTTAAATCAGAAGCAAGATTTTCTTAACTCTTTGAAAAAGGAGCAATGCATTGACAGTGTACTTGTAGCTCCTACAGCTGTAAGAGCTACAATGGGTTAACAAGTGGGAACTTGGAAGTGTTGCCAAATAGTTAACCACCTTAATCATAAACTGCCTTTTGAAATTTTATATTCACCTTTAGCTTCAGCAACTTTCAATCTCTGTGTATTCAGTTGACGCTCCAAGGGCGGTGCTCGTATTTGTAAGGAGCTGAACAGTAGTTTGAGGCAGGATATGAGTGATGACTAGTCCCATGGTCTAGAGTCTTCTATAACTTCAGAGTTGCCAAATCACTAACAGTGTTATGAGGTCCTGCCTACTTTTCATTAGTGATAGGGTTGCAGCAATATGCTGTCTCTACTCTTGAATTAACCGCTTCAATATTGATGTTGGTGGGTTTTTTTTGTTGTTTGCTGCAAACGTGCATTGCTCTAACTGAGCTGTTCTGCTCATCTCCTTGCAACTGATCTGTGCCCATCGATTTGCTGCTTCATCTTTGAAGGGGCACTGGTGGGCAAGTTTGTGCTCTTACAAAACTGATATTGGATGAGTTTGGTTTTAATACTTGTTGGTGCTCTAAGTATTTATACCTTTGAAGGTTTAGAAGAGCATGATTCATAGTGAAGGTACACTCCTTATATATGTAACTCGTCTTAGGGTATAATGTGAGAAAATGCACGAACAGGTTTTCAACAGTCTTTCTTCTCACTTGTAATGGGTATGTGTTTTAGGCAGTTAATCTTTCCATGCAGTTAAACTACGTAGCTAAAAAAAGGGACAACTCCTATGATTCTATTTGTTTGGTCTCGGAGATAGGCGTCCTTTTCCTATATCATCACAGTGTTACTGATGGGACTCAAATTTTGATAAAGATCTTTTGTTGCTGTTTTGTTAAGAATTTTTCATTTGAAATGTGCTCTGTGCACACAGATTAAGTAAACCAGATGCTTATGAGACCTGTAATAGTCCTTTGGTGAATACTCTAATCCTGAGGTTGGGGTGGGGATCACTAAAATCAAGATAGGCAGAAATCACTATGCTCTTGAGACTATATATTTATTTCTTTTAAGGTGCCCGGTCTGAACCAATCTAGCAGCTCACGATGTTCAGAGAATGAATTGGCATAAAGTGTTCCAACAGATCATCAGCGAAGTACAGAACTTGATCTCTCATTGAGGAAGAAAAATAGCCATGCTAAAACTAGAGCAGGAAATCTTGGCAAGCACACCTGCATTTTCATAAGTTTGTCTTTAAAGAGTATCATTTGCCTAATGCACCTGTCCATATGCTAAGATAAGCTCTAATGTTCTCAAAGCAGAACTTGTTTTGGAACCTAAACTTCTCTCTTTGGGCTCCCTAAATGTGCTTTCGCATATCCTGTTACAATGCCAAGATGTTAACTAGTTGTTAAATCGCAGAAAGCCCTTACTTTTGGTCTAGAGAGGCACTGCAGGCAATAGGCAGCCAAGTGGAATAAGAAGTATTGTGTCTGTGGGGAAGCACTGGGATGAAGAGCTAACTGAAGGAGTAGGGGGTCTGTGTTGGTTTAAACAGCTTCCCCCAAGTCTTCTTCCCACCCCCCAAAAAAATTAAAAGCATGTGGTAGAAGTAGTGGTGGGGCGAAAAGGGTTTTATTGACTTCTAGTGGGCTACATTAATTGCAGCATATGAAGCCAGGAGCAAGTTAAGCAGTTACCACACATAGACTGAAAACCTCTGCCCCATATCAAGCCCTCATTTGCACACAGTTGGTTTTTTTGTTGTTGTTTATTTTTTGTTAAGGGAATAAATATTTGAAGTGTCACTAGTGTCTGAAAACTCAGCCTTGTCTATAAACCAAAACATCTTCTGCTAGTCTTGCAAAATTTGCTTGGCTCTATAAACCGAACTGAGTGCCCTCTGGCTTTTTACAGTTAAAATTGGAATCAAGAATTGATGATAAATGTTGCAATAGCAGGCATTTGCTCTCCTACATATATATTGGATTTGAGGCACTAGTAATAATAGCAAATGTTTCTGGCAGTGAAAAAGCACATTTCTCTCTTTAAACCATATAGAGAGGTAGCCGCTTAAGCTAAAAAAAGTTTATAAACGTTCTTATGTGGCTAAGAATGTGCTATGTGAGTTTCACTGTAGCAAAGGCTGTGTTTCCTACCCATTATGAGGAAATTGTTAGAAAGTTTGGTATCTAAAAACAAAGCAGATTAAGCTCTCACCCTAGCTGACAGCAGTTACTTTGTCCTCTTACAGAATATCTTACTGCCTGAATGCTTCTACTCCTTTTTTGACTTGCGGAAAGAGTTCAAGAAGTGCTGCCCTGGCTCACCTGATGTTAGCAAACTGGATGTTGCGGCCATGACAGAATGTATCCTTTTAGCAGTGATGGTGTCTACTGCTGTTACATTTTTGGCTGAATTTTAGGACAGAGATGGGTGAGTAATGCTTGCAACACATGTTTAGGGGTGGTATAACTTTAATGAGTGACTCGGAGCTGTACTGAGCTTTCTCACAAAGATAAAGATAAAAACATGAGGATCTGTACTCCCATGGGGAAAATCCTGTATTTCCTCTTGATTTCTGTACATTTTCTTTACTACCTTTATAGTTTTGTCTCTCTTAAACTTCACAGTTTAGTATAACTGACATGTTTGTTCAAATTGCTGATATGAATCATAAGATTAAAGTTGTGAGGTTGCTTGTTGCATCAGTTTATTTTATTTTTAGGTAAGCGTGAATGTTGGGAGACCATCTTAATCTTTAGGAGAGGAACGTTATTCTTAATATGAACTTTTAGTGAATCTTTGATTCAGGAGTGATCCTAAGGCAGGGATGCTGTTGGCACACATGGCATTCGGTCTTGTGGAAGCTGTATGTGTTACACCTCGGAAGGTGAGGCTGGGCTGGCAATACGTTGCAGTCAGTAACGTGTTTCCATTTTCAGTGATAGGAATGTCTAAAACTGCTTTCTGAGTGGTCCTAAGTGGTCTGTAACCTAGTCCTGTCTGCTTCTTTACTAGTCTTAGCTTGGTTTTGTTTGCATGCCACCAGAGCCAAAATGGGCTGTGAATGATTTGGCTGTGCCTTCCTCTGTGCTTCCCTGGCAGTCTCCCCTCTTGCTGCAGGCTCCAGTCCTCGTCTCAAATGTACTGTCAGGCATGGAAAACACTTGACTTCCCTACTGACCTATTGAAGCAGTGACCACAAAAGCTAGCTAGCAAGAAGAGAGAAAGGAATTTGAGAGTATTTTTTATGTATATTTTAAATTGGTGGTTGTTGTTGTTTTTAATAACTTTTTTCCTCTGACTAGCTTATTGTGTCCATAGAGTGGTTGCCATTAAGAGCTGGTATTTTTCAGACTCAGAAGTTTGTGGCTTCTGAATTATTTTGGCCTTTCACTGCAGGATTAGTGTTGCCTGAGCATTGTACCTGTGTTGAGGGTCATAAAATATCTATGTATGGGTGGATTTTTTTTTTTTGTGTGCTTAACCATAAGCTTGAATATTGGAGGCTGTCTGCTCTGCTTTGCCATCTGCAAATTAAAATTAATCTCCCCTAGTGAAGGGTCAGAAATCACTTTTCCCCCTACTCTGAAATGAAGTGGTAGACTTAGTGTAGGAGTGTGAATTTTTATGCAGAAAAGCAAAATAAATGCTTAAGTTGCATAGTCTAGAAGCTGGATGATGGAGACTTCTTAAAGTTATGGTTAAAAACTTAATATGTTGTTTAGGGATGCTTTGACATGAGTTGGAGAAGTTAATTACAGACAATGAGTTACTTTGGCTGTTTTGGAGAGATGCCTTTGCTTTCTCCTTGTGTGAATGTCCGGTGTGTGTCTTGACACCATAGAAATAGTTGTACAGCTGTAGCCACCTGGAGCGTCACTGGTCAACTAAGGCACAGTGATAGGTTGGGCTCTCCTTATCTGCTGGGAGAAGGGAGCAGACCACCCTGTGCTACCCGACTGTCAGGAAGCCCCTGAAGGGTAAGCACCATCTGAGGGTGGTTTTGGCAGTTGCCAATAGTATTTCCTCCAGGTTCCCAGAGGCTTGGTCAGTCTATCCAAATGCTCTCAGCTTGAGCCTGAGTTCTGCTTCCAATATCCTGTTTAAGGTATATAAACCTAAATAACTTTATTCTGGTTTTATATTAATCTTTGTGGTTTGTCTTGTTTTGTAACTGCTGATGCTCTAATTTGTAAACTTGCTATGTTTATGCAACATGGCTGAAATTAACTGTCTCTGCCCTATATTGCTTGATAGCATTGGGGGCAGAGGATGCAGAAAGGGAAAATAATTTTTGTTTTCCTTGCATTGGCAAATATGATGATTTTCTTTCTCCTCATCTTGCTGAAATGTACCAACTTAATCTCCTCGGTGTCAGAAGCTGTATAAGTTGGAGACACTTGGAGAGTTTGGATGTGCATTAATGCTTGTGATAAAAAAAAATAACGTTGAAGCAGGTGTTAAGTGTAAAGACTAGTTCAGTTTTGTGCAGAGATTTTTTTTTTTTCTTCATGTAAGCAGGACAGCTACTTTCCTCCTGAGACAGTTATGTAGCAAAGAAAACAAAACGCCTAAGTGAGAAGTAACTTGGATTTGAAGTGGCTATGCTGCAGCAGGGGACACAAACAAATGGAGTATGTTGAAATGAAGTTGCAGATTAGTGCGCAGGATCTGACCAAGCTCTTCTCATTCTTGTAGAAAGTGCAGATCTACCACAGAGCTAAAGGGCCTGCAAGAGCGTAATCTTCCCTGATTTATGCCATACAAACTATACTGGGCTGCATTCATTAGCATTTGGTGGGGATAGGAGGTTTTGGTTTTGTGGTAGGGTGCTGACTAGAGATGCATAAGAACTGCATTTGCATACTGGTAGGAGCAGGAGTAGAATGATTGGGGAGGGGGGGTGGCACATCCTTTGTGTGCTTACATCTCCATTTGCCTGCATGTCAGATGGCTGTGATTAGTGAGAGGAAACTTGTGATATGAAAGAGTTAAGGGAAAGCTGGGTATTATTGTACAGTCATTTAAATTATAAGGAGTCTTCTAAAACCTTTTATTTTGCTGGGTAACACTTGATTAAACAACAAATTGTAGGCAAATGGAAAATATACTCTATTGCTCCCAACTATCAGGAGAGGTAACTTCCTACCGCACGATCATTCAAGATATATATTCCAGTATATAACACACAGGGTAGTTGGTGCTTGGCTATGTATTTCTTGCAGACTAGGCAAGCACAATCTTGAAAAAGAGCACAGAGATATTAAACAGAATAACTGGCTGGGTTATTATTCCTTTAGAATGTACTTTGGGGACTTACTGTTTCAGCAAACTACTTGAAATTGTGTAGTACAGCAATGAAAGCATTCCGAATCCAAGAGCTCAGGTGAAGCTTTATATTTCCCCCCTCACTGCTGACCAAGAGATGACATGTTTCATGTACAAACAGTGAGTGATTTCTTTTAATTCAAGGTAAGGAAATGTTTAAAATGCCATGAAATTTGAGGGACTGAGGAAGAACTGAGATTAGTTGTAACTGCTATCTCTGAATGTTACTGCTGCCTAACTTACGGTCTCAAAAGAGTGTTTGGTGTAGGAGACAGTCTTCTGGCAGACTTTCTTTAGTCAGTATTGTGTAAGAGTAGCAACAGCAAGACAATTATGAGAAATTTCGAGTAACAGAAAGAACTTGAAGTGATCGTGTTCTGGCAAAGAAAGGAACTCAGGTCTGTCGAAATCTTTTTTTTTTTTTAAAAAAAAAAAACCAAACGTGTAAGTATACAAAAGGAGCAGGGTTGTTCTTGCACCCTCTGTACCTCCCATACTTGCTGCACTTCTTGATTTGCAAAGCTTGCTGAGCCAGTTTTCACCGCTGTGAGTGCCTTCAGGGTGGAGTGAACAAAGCTTGCATGACTGTTCACTTCGGTCTGAAGAAGACTCATCCTTTGCCTCAAGACAGGGTGTGAGAAGCCATTAAATGGCAAATAGCTCTTGCTTCCTCCAGTGCATGGTTTGCTCCACTTGCTTCTGAACTGGGTTTGTGAGGATCACTCCTTACTAGGAGGGTCTGTTGGATGTTGTCAGTAGAAACACAGGCATACTTCGGCTTGCTTAATGTGCTGGATAAGGTCTGGATACTGCAATACTGAAACTTGGTTTTGTTTTTGTTTTGTTTTTTTTGACCTGGGTGTCTTGAAAACAATGACGGTGGAGTACAGTTGTAAACAATAGTATTTAACTCTGGCAATAAAAAGCCCATTATTGGGTATTACCTGAGAATCTTGCATATTGCTATTTGTATAGTATTTGTATCAGTAACTGGGTAATATCAGATTACCTTTATGCAAAGTAGCATTTAAAAAGATATGATCTTCTGCCTGAAGAGACTTAAACAGAACAAAGGGGGAAGAGGATCAGTGCAGAACACAATTACAATACTAGTTCATGTCATCTCAGAGCTAAGTTAGTCATTCAGTATTTCTTTTGCCATAGTTAAGAAAGGAGTTGAGAGACTGAGACATGGAAGAGACAGTGGGAGGAAAGAAGTTGGAGGCTGCTGGCAGGGGGTGAAGCTGTGGTGATGAATCTGAGGAAATTATTTCGAAACTTCTTTCATATTATATAGGCAACCCTTATATATATTCCCCCCACCACTTTTACTAACTTCCTGAGTGCTGCAGCTATGCAGCAAGATTAAGAAGTTCCGTCTTTCCCGTCCTGCCTTGTTATTTGGGAGTGTCTTTTTGCCTGTTGCTTCATTTAGCATATATGTGTGCATGCTATTGCATATAGTAGATTTAGACAGCCAGGTCTGTTTTCTAACACTTCTTTAAATGTGAACTTTGATTTATCCACTGCAATCAACTTTCCAATTGCCCGGGAGAGGCAACCTTTAATTATCACTGTACACAAACACGTGTGGTCTCCTATCCCTTCACAGAACAAGGGGTGGGTTTTATAAAGGCTATTCTATTAACAGCTTTTCCCCAGGTGTCCATCATTTCTGGTGCCTTTGTTCATAGGAGTCCCTTTGTTTGTAGTCAGTCTTGTTCGCTAGACTTCAGGTTTTCAGTTAGTTAATGTCATTATTAACATATTCCTTACATGTGCAGAAAACTATCAATTTTGTTCTCCAGTCTTACCCACTTGTGTTTAGCTAATCGGAGGGGAAGGCGTGAGCGATTTCTCACTGCTGTTAATGTTGATGACTTTCTTCCTCCCCTCCCACAGTGTTTATATTAATTTAGGAGTTCCTTGGCACAACTGGCTCCCTGTGTCTGAACACCTGGTACCAACTTCTGTCAGCATTAGGACGTTTTTAGGAACTATCTCCTGTTGATCATTATTTTCAATGAAAATGTTTTCTGAAGAAAATGAACGTAGGTTGGGGGAGTTGTTTGTTTTTTCCTTGTGTGATAGCCTTGCTTCGAGTTCCCAGCTCCCTTCATGCTGCTGCATTCCCCTCTCCAGTAGCTGATTGCTTGCAAGGATCTTTGGCTCTGCAAAAAGGAAATATTGAAATGCCTCTTCAGTTTTGACAGCAGTCTCTCAGCCAAGCGCACGTGTGTGCACATGTGTAAGCTTGTCCCCTGCTGTAATAGCTATTGAAACTTCTGTCTAATTTCTCTTTGCTTGGGCAGAGAAAAGTTAACATTTTCAAAATGTTCATTAAGAAATGGTCAGGCAGAACCAGGGTTCCAATAGCTGTGTCTTTAGCAGCTCCTGGTTCCCTGAATGGGCAGCAGAGACTCGGCACAAGCACAGTGGGGAGTTTAGATGTTGCAGGGGGAAGGGTGTCAGGAAAAGGAGGAGAAACACTCCTGCTCTGATACATGGGGTGCCCAGAAACACCCATAAGATGCTGATTAAGCACTCTCTCTGCAAGGGAGTCTGTGGATTATTTTTCTTCTCAACCCCCCCTTCCCCAGGGGGCAGGGGAGGAGATGAGCTTGAGTGTACAGTTTAGGAAGAGATACTGCAACAAAGAAGCTTCCTGTTGTCATGAATATTGATAGTCTCCTAAACTGTGCTTTAGGGTTGTTGCATGTGTTTTGTTCAGGATTTTTAGCTTGGTTTTTAAGAAAACCATTTAATGTTCTCGCTACTCTGCTCCAAAGAAGGTACCAGGAGGGAGGGCAATGGAAAAGGCCAGCAAACTACTTAGTCAAGCAGTTGGAGGGGAGGGATCACTGGTTAAGTTTTCTTTTTTTAAAACCAGGATAATTCACTTAAACTTCGAATGTTCTTGAAAAACTAAGCGCCTCCTCTCACCTTCCATACTACAATGCACACTTAAAACCAACAAAGCCTCAAAATCAAATTAGCCTCAGTGTACTGTGTTAGCACAGCAGCTTTCCTTTCCTTGCTGTGGAAGAGGAGTTCATTAATTCAGTTGAAATTATTTTCCATCTCTGTCCTGGTTTGAGGTAAAACAGAACCATTTTTCTGTTCAGTAGCTTTACTTTGCAGCTAAGCATCTTCTAACTAACTGAGCTGTCAGAAATAACAGCATATTGTTCAGACGCTGTTCGCTCCCAGAGAGATAAGACCTGATTGTTTTTAATTTATGCCCAGCCATGGTATGCAGAGAGGCTCCTGCTTATACTTATTGCTATAACACCCAAGGCCAGTTAACTTTGTTATTTGCCCTGTTGGAGGGTTGGAAGCGGATAACCATCGAGGGGTCCCACCTGTGGGGAGGAGCGGACAGGACAGGTGACCCAAAACTGACCAATGGGGTATTCCATCCCATCTGCCTCATGCTCAGTATAAAAGCTGGGGGATCAAAGGGGTCATTCTCTTTCTTCAGTGGCTGACTCTGAGGAGAACTCCGTTTGTCTGCCTTTGATCCCAATCCAAGCATTCCTGAATCCAGATCCAGAATCCAGCTCCTGTCTGTCACTGAGTCCAGTCTGGGACTTTCCCAGTGCCAGCTGGTGATATATTCCTCATCCTGGGAGCTCTGTACTGGTTTTGCTTATATTGTCTATACTTCATTATTTTAAAAAATTATTTTATTAATATTTAATTGAAGTAGTTTAGTTTCTTTTCTAAACTCATAAGTCTCTTTTCTCTCTTCCTATCAGGACAGGTGGGGGAGAGCATCTGTTATTTGTTGCAGTGGCTAGTCCAACTTAAACCATGACAATTTCACAACAAGATAATAGTTAAATTTCAAAAACAAGTGAAAAAAAAATCTGTTTTGTAGGTGTGTCTTTTGGTCATCCCACAAATAGTAGGGAAGACTTTATTTCACAATGAAATTTGTGCTGCCTCCCCTGTTGATGAGATGATATGACAAAGCTGGTGTGTGGTGTCTGTTTCTAACAGAAGCTGTTCTTCTTTTCGCTGCCCTTCACATAGGCGTCTGCCAACTCAAAATGTGCTCAGCTCTAGGTGGAGAAAGCTTTTTTTCTTTTAAGAGAAGAGACCAAGGAGTAACTATTGAGCATCAAAATTCAAATTTTTGAGTATTTGAAATGTGTCTAATGTAGGTTTTTTGGGATGTGGGCAAATAATTGGTGCGTTTGACTGTTTTGAATGTCTTGCATTACTGTACTGCCATGCCAGGATAGGTCTTGTCTAAGAACCACCTTCACTTTTGCTCTGAAGTCTTGATGCAAGGTGATAAGAGAAGTCAAAAAAAGCAAGTCCTGTTCCCAGACTGCTTTATTTCACTTCTTTTTCTCAGGTTTTCTTACCCCACACTTATCAAAGGATATGTGAATGGAAAAGACCTTTTAAAAAATTTGCTTTATAATTGATGGAGTAGAGTTGCAAGTAACTTTACAGTCCTCTAGCTTGGTGTTAGAGAGGGACAAATATGGCAGGAAGCAGGAGAGATAACATAGTAAACTCTGTTTTAAGTTGCACGTGCCATCTTTTTTTCACACAACTTTAATCAGGGTCCTTTTATGAATGTGGATTTTCCATGTGGTCATTCTACAGCCTGTCTTTCCAGGCTCTGTATTGGCACGAGAGCTTATCCTTGCTATCATCTTCCAAAATCCTTCAGATAGAAGATGATGTGGGTTGTGGGACTCTGTTTTATCTCTTGGTTATCTACAGTGGTGCACTCTTACCAGATTCTCAAAATGTTTCTGTGTAACAGTGAAAAAACCCTCAGGTTGTAACTTCTAATAGGCAAGGTTTACACAAGGTGCCATTTGTGAATTTTGTTGAAGCGGTAAGATATTTATTCTGCTTTGGGATTTACTTGCTCAGAAAGCATGTCATATATCCTCCTGTTTCTGGAGCTTCTAGTTAATGGCTTCCTTCTCCTCCTTCCCTGAGACTTCGCCTAGAGATTAAAGAAGATCTTAATTAAAGAGGACAGGACTCCAGTCTCTTCTGCATGCAAAAGTGTATCTGTCAAACATACATAATGCATAAGTATATTAAATATATATGTGTTCTTATTATGGGGTCTCATGTCCCCAGACACTTTCTGGAGTGACCTCACACTCCCGCAGGTGGCAGTAGTTAGAGGCTAAGGCAGAACAGCTAATGTATCCCAGCAGGAAAATGGATTAAATCTTCCCCTGAGAAGCGACTTACCATCAAGGATAACATGAAAGCTTATTGCTCTAGCAGGAAGCCAATTAGAAATCTGTTTGGTGATGATTGACTTAACTCCAGCATAAAGATTTAAATCTTGACAAGAACAGTCCAGCGTTTCCCTATGGAGCCTCTCAAGTTGAAGATATGGGGAATATTATTTTAACACTAATATCTGAACCATACAGTAAGTGATTGGGATGAATGAGGTTTTTACATTGCTTGCTTGCTTTTTCCTGCCTTTCTTGCATGCTGAGGAAAAAAGAAAATAACTTGTATTGTATTTCATAGATCACAGATTTTCAGATCCAGAAAGAGTGAACTACAAATTTGAAAGTGGGCCTTGGTAAGTAACTTCTCCCTCTTCTTGCTTCTCCCCCCACCCCCACCCCCTTCTTTTTTCCCCCCAAGATACTGCTTAGATAAACTGTACTTCTCTGTATTCCTAATTTGCAAATGGTTCTTCCTTTTATTTTTATTTATCTTGTGACTGCTGTGGGAATAAGTTAGATGCTTTAAGTGGGAAAGGGAACAGATAATCTATGATCAGATGCAAGTCAGTTTTCTTACTAGGCTTCAGTGTTGCTTGTTAGCTGCTGGTGGTTCTGGGTTCTGCTAATAAGTACTTATAATAGGTGTTAAGTGTGTGGTGCTATTAACAAAGAACGTAAGAATTTTGAAGAAGTAACCCTATTGGTACTAACTCTTGTACTTTTCCTGCAATTTGCTTCGCAGTTACTGAATACACATAATGTTGGGGTTTTTTTATAGGGAAGAAACATTTCCAGAAAGATACTGTGCTAGCAGTTAATTGCTTAAGCTGTGACGATTGTCTTCTTTCCAAATGTGTCTTAAACATAACGATCAAAAGTAGATAAAGCTTTTTGTTGTTGTTTTTTTAAAAATCATAGAATGGTTAGAGTTGGAAGGAACCTTAAAGATCATCTAGTTTGAACTCCTGTGCCATAGGCAGAGACACCTCCCACTAGACCAGGTTGCTCAAAGCCCCATTCAGCCTGGTCCTGAACACTTCCAGGGATGGGGCAAATGTAATCATGTATTTATTTGTGCGAATAGAGATTTTTCTCAGTGGTTTGCTGGATACTCCATCTGCAGTGTCAGAAGAGACTGATGTTAAAGTGACCTTACTTAGATTCCCATCTTGCATTGAGTACTTAATTCCCTCTTCCAGATTAAGGAACTGTCATAGTGGTAGATGATGCTCGCACTTCTGAGCCAAAAGAAGCAAGAAAAGAATGCAGCAATACTGGCAGAAAGTATCTAGTGGGATTAGTTCAAGAGCTATTTTTTAGTGTTGTTCTAAGCTTTTTACCCTTTCAAGAAAAAAATCCTGGAATGAGGTGGAAGATTCCCATTTTATTTGCGATAGTGAGAAGCACAGAATTAGCAGGCAGGAGGGAACAGTTTGGGACAGACACCTACAGAAAGGCCACCTGAGATATTAAAATATAAGCAAGAAACATGACCTTCCTTCAACAGGACATACCACAACCCTTTTGTGAGAGGGAGTCCTCTGCTGCTGAACAGCACTTCATCTGCTTAATCAATCCTATAGTCTCTTCTGTGCATAAAAAAACCTGTCCTTGCAATAGCCAGAAAGGCAGCCTTGGATAGCTGTAAGTGTTTTGTTCTAGGTGGCACTTCTAACATGTAAGAGAACAAAAGAGACTGTGGTAATGACCAATTAAACCTGGCTCTCTGTGGCTGAGCTATTCCCATGCTAAGCAGCCAATGTAGCCTGTAGCTATATTAGTCTGTAGTAGCACAGTGATGGCCTGAATGAGCACTGTTAAAGCTTAAATCTTTGGGCAGGAGTCCTCTGTGCGCTGAGTATAACCTTGAACAGATTTGATCTTGGGTTGTGACTGGCTCTTTCACCCACCCTGTCACAGTACAAATAATAAGCACTAACCTCAGTTACATCTAACTGTTCTGCTTCAACTTCCACTTAGCTGAGATTAGAATAGCAAGTTTAATTTTATACCAGTAACTCTGTTCAGACAATGGAGAAGCACAAGCCATTGGTGTGTCGGGAGTGGGGACTAAATCAGAAACCTGCTCCAAGAGATGAGAGTTCAAGGAGCAAGTGTGGTGAAGCAGGAGAGGGGAGCTGGGAAAGGGGCAGCTTAACAGAGCAGATGTTCCCTGAAGAGGGACATGTGCAGTGGCTTTGGATGGTGATGGCACTTAGCCCATGCTGCCCTGGCCAGCATCCAGCAGATGTGGAGCAGGGGCAGTAGCTTGTCCCTGGAGCACAGGTGACAAGCGGGAAAGGTGGCGTATGGTGGATACTACAGGCAGATGTCTCTGCATTACTCCCTCTTTCTGTGCCTGCAGCAGCAAGATGGAACTTGTAGACGACAATGCCGTTATCCGAGCAAGAGGATTGCCGTGGCAGTCGTCTGACCAGGACATAGCAAGATTCTTCAAAGGCTTAAATATTGCCAAGTTAGTAGCTCAGAATTTGCCTCTACATTGGTAGTACTTTGCCTGTGTCAGTCATAGTTTTCTCTCTCTTTTGATTTAAATCCTGCAGGGGAGGTGCTGCACTCTGTCTCAATGCCCAAGGTAGAAGGAATGGGGAGGCTCTTGTGAGGTTCGTAAGTGAAGAGCATAGAGATCTAGCACTACAAAGGCACAAGCATCACATGGGGAATCGATACATTGAGGTGTGTGACATTGGCTTTGAAATACTCCTCTCAACAGGAGTGTAAATAAGATCCCAATCACATGTTCTGTCTTCTTTCTTTAGGTATACAAGGCAACAGGTGAAGACTTCCTTAAAATTGCAGGAGGTAATTTTTAGGGAGTGAGAAGGGAAGGTTTGTTCCATCAGCATCTGCAAATTTTGACTGTAAACGGCTCCTGTTGGATGTGGCTTTTCACTTTCTTTATTTGAACAAGTAGTTGGCTGGTGTGTTGATTACTATGTACTCTGCTAGCAGCAGTCCAAGTTGTCCCATGATTTATCTGTCCATCTTTCTTTTCCACATGCTTGCCATTTTCAAGCAGCCTGTCAAATAAGGATTTGATCAGGCAAGGTAATCTTGCATATGAACTTAATTTATTAGGTTGTCTTCTTAACTGAAGGGACCTAAATATTATTGATTGCTGAAGAAAAACCAACCCAGTAGTTTTTTCAAAACAATGACTGCTGTTGCTGTGGAGACTTGCATATAAAAGGAAACAGATATCACAGTGTAAATAAGAAGGGATTTATGGAACTGATTTTCTTCAAATCAAATCTTTGCCCCAAACTAAAGAGGGAATTTAGGGGGAATGCTTATTTAAAGGGAGTATTGAAATATTTGCAACTTTGAATTGAAAGGCTGCAAAACTTGCTCTACAAACTCTCACATGGTCTCTTTTCCTCCCCTTTATGACTGCAACCATACATAACAGTTTATTGAATCTTCACTCAAATTCTGTATCTCCAATACTACAGGTCCTTGTTGGTTCCTGACAGAGATTTGGTCTGGAGATTGTAAATGACAAACTGGATGTCAGAGGTTGAGGTTTTGGAGTGGGAGAGGCTATTAAGCTGTCAAATAAATAGCTAATTGATAGGCTTGGTAATAGTTATACTGTTCAAAGTAAAGACATTGCACACTGACATGGGGGAAAGACAGTGCATGTTTGGCACCACCAAACTTCTTTGCAGAGTGAGCTAGCTGTAAATGAAAGGACCAGATTAAGATGTGAAGCTGGTTAGCAGCTAACTTTGGTTAGGGTAATGTTATAAGTATGAACACCAGTGGTCATCCTGAGATACTGAAGGTAGAATTGGCAGACTTTGACAGTTTTATCAGGATAGGATAAAATTCGTGAGCTGTTTTCAACATGCCCTTCCAGCTTTCTTTCCCAGTGCAATGGTCTGAGTACTTGGTCACTATATGTTATGGCTTCAGAGTGTGCCAAAGGTATTCATAAGTTAAAAAGGTGAGGTGCACAGTAGCACAGATACTGCTCATGCAAGAGGTTCAGAGGCTGTGCTTTCCTTGAGCTCTGAACATTGTAAGTACTTTGTGTTTTCCCTTTGAGTAAAAAGAAATCTCTTCCAAATGATGGAGTAACACTGTTAGACTTTAACGGGACGTGTCCTATACCTTATTTCTAGTTTATCAAAGTGGGACATCTTTTGCTGACTTGGAGGCAAACGTTGTTCTACCCGCTCAAAAACTGTCTGTGGGGAGGTAGAAGAAGCTATGCCAGACTTGCTCATGATTTTATGTGGCTGATTAGACTTAAGTGCTTCTGTACTTCTTTTTGTTAAAGGCACTTCCAACGAGGTTGCACAGTTCTTGTCAAAAGAAAACCAAGTGATTGTCAGGATGCGAGGTCTTCCTTTCAATGTAACAACAGAAGAAGTGCTGACATTCTTTGGCCAGCACTGCCCTGTCACAGGAGGAAAGGAGGGAGTCCTGTTTGTCACGTACCCTGACAGCAGGCCAACAGGGGATGCCTTTGTGTTGTTTGCTTGTGAGGAATATGCACAAAATGCACTGAAAAAGCATAAGGAGTTGCTTGGAAAAAGGTA
>NW_009650064.1:6588446-6590510 GCF_000708025.1 Charadrius vociferus | reverse complement strand
CTTACAAACAGTGGCTTCTTGTAATCCAAACTCCTGCACTGGAATACAGTAGTGGAAGCAAATACTGCATGGCCATGACTTCAAAGCCTCTTTTCTCTAACTCCTGACTGTTGCTGGAAAGAGTACTATCTGAATTTCCATGAGGTTTTGCTCCCTCTAAATGTAGGATCCTATGGTATATGAAAGGTGTCAATCATAGACAAACATTTGAGGTTTTGGCCTCCAATAACCTTGCAGACAGCAGTTGTAGCAGAAAGTTTACGAGGGTCTAGTGCTTTACGCTACAGATACTGAATTTGTTTAAGTCCAATGATGGTCTGTTCAGAGGGAGTGTTAGCAACAAATCCTGATCTAAAAGACTTATCTTTAGTCACTGGCACAGAAAAACAGAGCCTTTTGATGTAGTTGTCTACAGAGCAATGTATCTGAAGAGTCTTATGAATTCCCCCTAAGGGCAGGTCATCTTCTGCCAGCACTGGCTACCTAGCGGAGGGTGGTAGGACTCTGAAACTGGGCCTGAGGAATGCTTCCTCTTGCATTCACATGGTTTGATGGACCATTAATTGCAGTTATGCTGCCAGGGAAAGGAAGCAGGGCTGAGAGTGTTGTGCATGTATGTCCCCAAAGATTTGTAAAGCTTCAGTTGAGGTCACTAACTTACTTCTAATCATGATTCTGAAAGGTCTCATCTGATGCAAATTATGACCAACCAATAACCATGTAATGGTAACTGAGCGATGGTGCAGCTCTGATCCCCTAAATACATTGATATTTCAGTGCTTTCTTTGAAGGGTAACACTAATGACAAGAAAGCATAGCTGCAACACTCACTCTTGTCACTGTGTTTTTTCTCAAGTGCTCTCAAGGTTGTTTTTTGTTAAGCAAAACCTTCTGATATCTGTATAAATTCTAAATGAATCTTAATCTTGCTCAGAGAAAGTTAAAGGATAGTGATTGAATATTTAGTGAACTTTTGACCAGGCAGGGGTTTTACTGTTAAAATTAGTAACAAGAAATCTCAAAGCATGACTCTGTTACAGATATTGTGACTCAGTAACACCACCTATGTTACTTGATAGACTATTGCATCTCAAGTCAGGGATGTATGGTAGTGAAATATGCTTTTAGTTCCCAGACTGTCCTGAAGTCTTGCAGAGGTGGTATTTTTGGGTAGAAGTGTAACCATAAGTATGTAGATGGTAGCATGTTTTGCAATATTTTTCCCAATAAAAATATTGTAGAAATACAGGTTTCATGTTCTAAGAGGTCTTCTGAGAGTTGCATAACAGTTCAAGTAAATGCTCCAAAACAAAATAATCTTTTTCAAGAAAGAATAGCCCAAAGATTTACTCTAAAACATCTGAATTCTAAGCACTGCTGCTGTGGCTTAAGCCCAGTATCTAGTTCACTTTTTTCTTAAAATACTGCCCAGAGTGAAAACGGATAGCATTGGTGTGATATTCAGTTCCTCCGAGTTGAAGAATGAGTAAGGAGGCTTTCTGTAACCTCTCTCTTTGTTTCACACAGGTGCTGAACAGGTACTCTTCCACTCCTCTCATTCCTCTCCCGACACCTCCTATTCTTCCAGTATTACCTCAACAATTTGTGCCTCCCACTAACATCAGAGACTGCGTACGTTTGCGTGGTCTTCCCTATGCTGCTACTATAGAGGACATCCTGGAGTTCTTGGGGGAGTTTTCTACAGATATTCGAACCCATGGAGTTCACATGGTACTAAATCACCAGGTTGGTAGTCACCATGTTTCTAGCCAGGCTGTGCCAACTGCCTGTAGATGTGAACATGATCTCTCTGGTGATGACAATAGGGAAGCACCTTTGGGATTCACACTAATGACATTAATTAGCCTCCAGCTCTCCTCTAAAAGCCTACTGGCAATAGATGGGTTAGCTTATTTGAACCCTGCTGCTGGATTTGCTTTAGAGTGGTTTCTGTTACTGAGATGCGTGTGCCTAAAGCTAGGCCACGGTCTTGGAGGGGTTGGTGCTCCCAGAGCAGCAGCTGTGATCCTGCACTGTAGGAGGCTTGAACTGAAGTCCCGCTGG
>NW_009650064.1:6558796-6588395 GCF_000708025.1 Charadrius vociferus | reverse complement strand
GAACAGCATGCATAGTTCCTTTTGTACCAGGTGAGGAGTATCTTCAAAACAAAAGTGTGGGCCACATTAGTTCTCAAAGGAGTGGCTTGCCCCTGCCTTGTTGAACAATGTGCCTTAGGTATATTTGAGGACAAATGTGACGGCCGCCTTTTAGAGACAGGATTTCCTATGGTATAAGTCAGCAGCTGAAGCTTTGGGTTTCCTGAACTGTGTGGTTGCTGTCTTTAAACAGTCACAACTAAGCACAATGATTAACAGCTCATTGACATGTATAAACAGTCACATATTTGCCATTGTTTTCTGGAAGCAGTTTCTACCAAAACTTTTTAGACAAAGGATTGTGCACTGTTGTGATTGCCTTTATCTGCATAATCTTGTGACTTCAGGGGGAGAAGACAGCAACTCCTCTAACTCTATGGAGATGCCCTGAGTGGTTGTGCCGATTACACCGATTATTGTGGTATAAAAATGGTTCATCTAAAATTGTTTTTGTTGACACTAAGCCTCAGCTGAAACTACAAAATAGTTCCTCGTATTTCTTCTGTGTTTCAGGGGCGGGGGGAGGGAGAAGGGGCTATGGTTATTCCTGTACCTCTCTATCTAAAGAGATCCCTGTGTCTGTGAGGACTTCACCTAGCCAAGGCTGAAAAACTATAAGGAACGTGCAGACCTGGGACAGGCTAAGAAAAGATGCAGATGTTAAAGCACAAGTAATGAATTATAGTAGCATCAGCCCTTGCCAGCAGTAACAAAAGAACCTGGAGGAAGAAATTGGTGGGTGGGTGTGTATATATAGTCCTGAGGGCTGTCTGCCACCACACTGTCAAATTATTTTTATTTTTTTTATTTCCCTAGATACTGCTTTTGTTTGACTACTAGATTTTTATCTATCTGCATGCTCTCCCTACTCCCACCATTCCTGGTTTCAGCCCTCTAATTATGAACAACTGTGTAAAGGATGGTGATAAAGTTCTTCCCTCTGAAACTAGAAGAACTGGCCCAGAATTTAAGTTAGAGATGTCTTCAGATCTTTACCTCTAGTTTTGGCTACTTCAAGTCAGCAGCTGAATGTATCTAAAATAACTCCTCACAGTTGCATATCCCACTCATTTGCGGTTGTACATAAGGATATAAATTTTTTTCTCCACAAGCTCATACCAAGCTTTAGGCTAGTGCCTTTCTAAAACATCACAGCCCGTATTGGCCTTAAAATAAAATATTTAATATTCGGCACTTGACTGTATTTATCTTTGAATTTTAAAAATCACAGATAATAAATGTGGATTAGATCTTCCAATTCTGCATTCTTACTAAATAGGTGCTTTGAGACCTGCTGTAGCTGAAGTACCCCTGAATTGTAGTTTTTCCCATAGGTGTCTTTTTTTTTTTTTCTTAAACATAGAAGTAACATGGCTCAAGTTACAATGGAGCTAATTGAAACAGGTAAATAAATACAGTCAAGTTAGTACAAGTTGGGAGAGTGCCCATATGATGCAGTGGGCAGACTAGGATTCCCCAGCAATAGGGGGGGAAACTTTAGAGAGGAGACCTTAAACATTCTGAGTGCTAGGGATGACTGGACTGTACTTGACTTTGGAAATGAATATTTATGGCTGAAGAGACTGCTTTTAACAACACAACTTATTTCTCTGCTGCTACCTCATAGGAGCTCCAGAAACATTTCTTTTTGTGTGCCTTGTTTCTAGGGGCGTCCATCAGGAGATGCTTTTATTCAGATGAAATCTGCAGACCGAGCTTTTCTGGCTGCACAGAAGTGTCATAAGAAGACTATGAAGGACAGATATGTTGAAGTCTTTCAATGTTCTGCTGAGGAGATGAACTTTGTATTAATGGGGGGCACTTTAAATCGAAATGGCTTGTCCCCGCCACCATGTAAGTTACCATGTAAGTTTTGCATGAGTCTTGCCAATACTCTACGCTGTGTGCGGGTAGGTGTTGGAGCTGCTTTCTTGACTCTGATTCTGGTTCTTGGAAAGCAGTGCCAGATGGGGGGTATTAAAATAAGGTCTTTTCATCTTAAATCATCAGCAGCTTGCAATCATTATTTTTCCCTTTGGTTGTGAATTACTATGACTGGAGATCTACTTTAAAATTACTCTTGCTTTTCCAGTGGCAAAATTCCCCTCCCCTCCCTGACTCTAAAAAGTAATTTGTAAGCCCCGCCTAGAACTTAAAGAACAGTTTCCCATTTAAACTGAGTCATATTTACATCTTTCATCGTGGTGAATGTGTCAAGTAAAAGCTCTTCCCCTTTCACTTCTAAAACTTAATTTATGAAACAATTGGTAATGCTCTCCTTTGAGACTTAACCACAAGTGTTCTGCCTATTGAACCCATACTGACTGAACTCTTCCTTTGCATTTTGTTGTTCCTACAGAATTGAGATTGCCTGTGTGGGAGTAAAATACACATAGTTTTGGCCTCAGAATTGCCGAAACTGTATTTCATGTAAAATTATGCTCATCAGAGCTACTAGGACGAATATGAACTTCTAGACAAATGTTTGGGAGAAATGCTTTAAGACCTTAAGGGCTAACTTACTAAGCGTATGTGCCGTATAGATCTGAGCCTATGGGAAAAATAATACTTTGCTTCCAAGATCATAAATGGCAAGGTAGTCAAGTAGGAGCTTTCTCTCCTCTCTATGCAAATGTATTATTGTCATTGGTGGCTTTTTTAAGTGTCCTCTGAATCCAGAGCTGCCAATAAGGCAGCAAACTTCTTGGGTGTGGTTCCTTTTGAGTGTGAGTAGACCTTCAGGTAATCCTTAGGAGGTAAGTTTTCCAGGTGACTAGCTTTTTTTAATGCAAGTATGCTTCTGAGCAGGGATCTGCACTATGAACTTGGACAGGTTCTTGGGCAGAATCTCAAACACTGAAATCTTAGGTGGCAGTGTCCCCATTTCCAATGACAAATGCCAGTGATTGTATTCCTCATACAAGCCCTTTCTGCTCTCACTACCCCATCCCACAATGTAGCTGTCACTTTAAAGTAAGCCTCTAGTTTTACTATTTGGAGTTATCTAAAGCTTTTATATGTTCACTTTTATGGCACTGGGGAGAGGAAGAGAGAAAAGTGAAAAAGTGGCAAAGGAGGAGGGTGAGCTCTCATCAGTGAGAGTTCATTTAGGGCCTCACATCTTGTTGAAACACCACAAAGTGCACTTTTGGTTTTTAAAAACCAGCATTAACACTTGAAGCTGCAAAGCCATGACTCTTCTCACTCTGCTGTTGGTTAATTGAAGACGGAGCTGTTTTGGGGATAGGAAGTGTCAGGATGAAAAGGTGTCCTCTGCTCTGGGGAATGTTAGGCAGATATTCGGCACAGAAGTTTCCTTCTTACAGTGGAGAAGTCTCTCACTTCTTGATCAGAGACTTCATGAAAATATGAGCCTGGACAAGAAAAACTGGCTTCCTCTTCAGAAAGAGACCTTATTGCTAGAGCAGCATCACTGACTTTGCTTTTGACTGGGGGGGTTGGGCACACTTGTAGTCAAGCTCATGTTGGTGCCTCAGATTTATTTTCTGTGATGAGCAAGAGAATGAGAAGCTTGTGAAGGCTCTTTACTTACTGCAGAGTTGTTCAGCTAATGCAGACCATATATATGCTGGAATTCAAAAGGTCCTAATCTATTTTCCATTTGTTCCCTTTAGGCCTTTCGCCCCCTTCCTACTCCTTTCCGGCTCCTGCTGCAGTTGTGCCAACAGAAGCTGCTCTGTATCAGCCATCCATGCTCCTGAACCCACGAACGCTCCAGCCCTCCACGGCGTACTACCCTGCTGGGGCTCAGCTCTTCATGAATTACACAGCATACTACCCCAGGTAAAGCAGAGGAGAAACCAAGCAGGAACAAAGAAGTCTTTTTGCAGCAAATGCACAAAGCTCACAAAAGAACATTGTCTGCTGTGCTAAAGGCTTGTGCTACCAAGAACAGCTTGTTCGGTATCTTGTTCAGGGGAAACAATTTCAGGATATCTAGGGATTTCCCAAGTTTTAGAGTATTTCAGGTAGTGATGATTTTTTTTTTTAACATAAGTCACACAATTACAGTGAGATTTTTTTTTTGTTTGTTATTTTTTGGGTTTTTTTCTCCACCTAAAATGCCTCAAACATTGTTTGTGCCCTCAATGGGAATTAGTGTGTGCAGTACTCCTTCCCTTGTCCATAAAGAAGACCTTGGCCCCTTTTTAGAAAGGGTGGATTTGGGTCTACCCTAACAACTTCTGAAATTCTGCCTCTTTGGTTTTGTAATAAAGTAACTTTTGACCTTTATGGTAAAAACTCTGTTTACTTATTTATAAAAGCACTGCATTGAAGCATATCTGTATTGAATGCATATGTAAGGCATAAAGAGGCATGTATTCTTCCTGACCTCATAAACACCTCACATGAAGCGCATTTGGGTCTTCTGAATACATTAGTTATCTTCTACAGAACAAAAACTCCTGATACCATTGCCCTCTGCAGTCATGAGGACTTGGAAAGAGCCATGTTGCCTGTAAGCCATAAACCACTCCTCATCTGTCAGGAAACCTGCTAAAGAACTCAAGTCTTCTATTAGATTCTGACCAGTGGATTTTTTTTTTTATCTCTGGAAAGGGGTCCAAATAGTTAATTATGAAGTTGTTGAGCAATATGGACTCTCTAGTGCCTGTAAGATAACAAAGGTTTTCTTATTACTTTACACTAAACTGGTATGTCTGTGAGCTACCTGTTGTGGTTTTTTTATTAAAATGTTTTCTTCACTCATGAGTTAATTTCTATAATGCCTTCAATGTCTGTCTTATGGTTATGATAATGTTACCAAACTCAGCCTCTTTAATGTAAGATCAAGAAAAATAAAATTCCGAACTTGTACTGGCAATATAAAACAAGTTTCTCAGTAACAGTTGTATATGTCATGAGAATGCAGTAGCAGTAATAGTTTGCAGTGACTTCGACATGTTGTACTTCAAGTAGTAATAGACTGGCTACTGCGGGCTAAGCGCCAGGTCCTGCAGAGACCTCTCACAGAATGGGATCCCACATGAGTCCCATCACTGGCTGCTTGGGCTGTGGGCACATATGTTGGTTACAGACTGATCAATTCCAAGTCCCAAAATATCCTTTTTATGGTCTTGTCTAACTGGCAGTTGTATACTATTCTTAGGAAACCATTCCTATGTAGCTTCTGTGTCAATTACAAATACCTCCCTTCAAAAAAAAAAAGTTCTGGAGTCAATTTGGCTACTTTCCATTTTGTAAGATCTGGTGTTTGTATATTGCTTTTCTATTCAGAGTAAATGGTTGATGTAGAGACAAATTGTATATACTCCAATAGAAGTAGTGATCCTTTGTAGCTGATTTTTTTTTTTTTTTCCTAAAAAATTAGGCTTTACTGCTTTTCAGGGAAGTTCCTTTGCTTTGTAAAGGATGCCATAAGTAATTGGGTCTCTTTCATGTAGCAATTGGAACTCTCTTAAATGGAGTTTTCTGGTTCTGAAATTTAGTTCAAAAAAAAGTTAAGTATGTGCAGCAGGAAAGAATGGGGTATCCTCTATACTAAGTGGTGCATTTAAATGCATGTACATGGAAAAGCAATACAGAACTGGTGGCTAATGATCAGACAATGGTTCATAAATCTAACTAGTGAATACTTATGGAAATAAGGAAAGTTCTTTGACCTACTGCCAAAAGGCTCTACCACTTGTGTTTTGCAAGGTCAAGCTGCTTTGTAATAGCCAATTCTGTTCTCTGCACAGTAATCGGCCTAGATGGTGGGGGGGAGGGAGACATTGCTTTGGTCTTCAATATCTATCAGAAATCCCTGACACTGACTTAATGCTCTTATAGCTTTGGTGATGAAACCTGATGGTGTAAAGAAAGGGATACCCTCTATGCTACTAAAATAGCTTTAGTGAACTCCTAATGAAAAGGAGGGAGAGCAAGTTATTCAGGATCTGTCGGTCTTTGATATCTGTTTAGCTTGTAATTATATCTGGCAACATGTTCTGACAGCAAATCACTGGTCTCTGTCTCTGCCTAGTCCTGGGCTTTTGAGGGAAACAAACAATAGGATTCATGGGAGGGAGGAGTTTCTTCGCTTATCTAATCCTGGATAAATAGGTGTACTAGTTGCTGTATGTATGTACACTGGAAGTAATTAACAACTGTGCTACTTAGCAACTACTAACATTCTATTGAAACTTTTACTATACAAAAATTTGAAAGTTACTGATATGGGATATGTAGTTTTAAAACAAAGTCAAATCTTACTCTATTTACTCAGTTCTAATGCCATCTTGATTGCTTTTAGGCACTGCCTTTAAAACCTCAGATGTTTCTGTCAAAATCCATAATTGTAGGAACACAAACGTGTTGTTTCTCAACAATATTTTGAATAGTGAAGTGGAAAGAGGGTCTTCTTACTCAATGGGTAATATGCTGCTGTGACTTGTAGCCAAAAAATGGTGTGGAAGCTGAAAAATGGGTTCAAACAATCTAGATAAATTCAAGGGCAGGAAATTCATTGTGAGTTAGTGAATACACAGAAGCCACATCTGGCTCAGGAAGTCCTTGAACTCAAAATAACTGGAAGACTGTTCTTATGTTCTGTGTCCTATGGTAAACTCCTGTGCTATTGAACCAAGGTGGGTAGGTGAACTTATCAGTTCATATCTTTGAAGTAGTATTTGTTTTGAGAGATACTGGTACTGCTTGGGAGCATGGGTCTCTTCCATTGTGTTTGTAGTTTTATTCAGCTGTACTCGTCTAATAGTGGCTAAGTTTGAGTAATCTTCCTGTTGTGTCAGCATTATTCCAGAGAAACTGGCTGCTCATGGCTTGGACAGGTGTAAGCTTTGCTAGGTGAAAAACTGGCTGAATGAACTCTTTTGGCCAGGCCCAAAGAGTTGTGGTGAATGCTGTTAAATCCAGTTGGTGGCCAGTCACAAGTGGTGTTCCCCAGGGCTCAGTACTGGGGATGGTTCTCTTTAATATCTTTAGCAATGATTTGGACAAGGGGATCGAGTGCACCCTCAGTAAGTTTGCAGATGACACCAAACTGGGTGGGAGTGTTGATCTGCTTGAGGGATTGAGGGCTCCTCAGAGGGATCTGGACAGGCTGGATTGATGGGCCAAGGCCAATGGTATGAGGTGCAACAAGGCTAAGTGCCGGGTCCTGCACTTGGGTCACAACAACCCCATGCAGTGCTACAGGCGTGGGGAAGAGTGGCTGGAAAGCTGCCTGGCAGAAAAGGTCCTGAGGATGTTGCTCATCAGCCAGCTGAATATGAGCCAGCAGTGTGCTCGGGTGGTGAAGGCTAACAGCATCCTGACTTGTATCAGGAATAGTGTGGCCAGCAGGACTAGGGAAGTGATCGTCCCCCTGTACTCAGCACTGGTGAGGCCCCATCTCAGGTACTGTGTTCAGTTTTGGGCCCCTCACTACAACAAAGACATTGAGGTGCTGGACCATGTCCAGAGAAGGGCAATGAAGCTGGTGAGGGGTCTGGAGCACAAGTCTAATGAGGACCGGCTGTGGGAACTGGGGTTGTTTAGCCTGGAGAAAAGGAGGCTGAGGGGAGACCTTATTGCTCTCTACAACTACCTGAAAGGAAGTTGTGGCGAGGTGGGGGTAGGTCTCTTGTCCCAGGTAACAAGCAATAAGAGAAGAGGAAATGGCCTCAAGTTGCTCCAGGGGAGGTTTAGATTGGATATTAGGAAAAAACCTTTCAATGAAAGGGTTGTGAAGCACTGGAACGGGCTGCCCAGGGAAGTGAGGGAGTCGCCATCCCTGGAGGTATTTAAAAGATGCGTAGATGTGGTGCTGAGGGACATGGTTTAGTGGTGGACTTGGCAGTGTTAGGTTAATGGTTGGATTCTGATCTTAAAGGTCCTTTCTAACCTAAATAGTTCTATGTACAGCTCTCTCCATTGGAGTGATTTGAATGAAAAGGTATTTTTGTGTAGTAGTTAAAGGCATAATTCTGATACTTGCTGCACAAGGAAATGCAGGGTAATTTGTTATTCTCATCTGTCTGCTTCTACCTCTTCCTGCTATGGATTAGGTATGGTTTTTTTCTCATCTATACACTTATCAATTTGTATAAGTACTTAGATATATATATATTCAACATACATATATGTTAATGTTATATGCATGCATACATACATAAAAAAAGTGTGTGTGTACAAAAATAAAATGACCCAGGTTAGAAGAAAGCCTTACTTGTTCTCCCTGATGGTCATTGTGGAGGATCTGATCCATCATGGAGAAAAAGTGAGGCTTTTTTCTAGCCTTGGTCATTGATCATATGCATATTGAAGCACAGTTAAACTACAGCCAGTTTAAACTGGCAAAACTTGGAACAAGTGGGCTGGATTAGGAGTGATATCATTCAGAGGTGCTGCCAGCAGCTTTATTTGCGTATCTGTGTGTCTGGCTAACCAGCATCGCTTGACAGAACTGGGTTAGGAAGCAACCATATGTGTATTTAGCCTGGGAGATCTGTCACAGATGGAGAACAGCAGCAGCCAGAAACAAAACCTCTTCATCAGCTTAGTTGTACTCATAGCATCATAGCAACACTCTGGACCGCAGCTCTTAGGCTGTAGTATGCTTTTTCTTTTCTTTTTTTTTTTAATTTTTATAAGTATGTCAGCTTGGATTGCATGAGATTGCATCTGCAGTGCATGGGCTCACTGAGCATACAAGCCTACGGGTGGCTTTCAGTTGCTGTTCAGCAACTGGAGTTCACATGTTTACATCAAGTGGCAAAATTTGGGATTCTTTATCACCTATCCTTGTTCATGGAGAGACGGTCTCCATCATGGATTTGTCAAAATAATCCCAACTCTTTAGTTAATAGCACAAACTTGTCTGGTGGTTGTTTTGGAGGGAAGCCTTAATGATTCACTTTTCTAAGTGAAGGTATCTTGCCATTAGAACAGCAGGGATGCCTTTAAGTACTACTATGTTTCACTGGAGAAGGGGTGTGTTAGCAGGGAAGACTGATTGTTGCATGCCTCCGTAGGCTATCATTATATTTTCTTTTGTAGGTTTTAATTAGTAAAACTGCCATGGTGTCTGAAAAGCATCAGAATGGTAATGCACGGATCAATAGGTACCTGGGTGCCAGGATAGTAAATGTAGTTACATTTAAAAAAAAAAAAAAAAAAAAAAAACCAAAAAACACCAAACAAACATGTTTCTTCAAGGCTAATAAGCCTGTAAAAATGTTGTTGCTGGTAGCAGTGTCCAAGACTTCTTCAACCCACCATAGAAAATGCCACCATGGATGCTGGTGGACGTTGTTCTACTTCCAGATCCCAGTTCCTTTTGATTTGATGTTCAGTTTTCACCACTTACTGTCACCTTCTGACTTTTCCTCTGCTATCTAATAAAAGATTTGGATTAGTATGAGGGATTATTGATATTACCACACTGTGCAAGCTAGTTGCAGAGATCAGTTTGAGTATAGTTTTTCCTGTTGCTTATTCACAGCAGCTCAGTGGTGGGAGAGGAGATCCTCCTGCTGTACTTCAATGCATGTGTGTCATCCGTGCAGGTGACTTTTTTTTTTAAACAATTTGCTGTGATGTCCAGGTGATCTCAGGTTATTCAAGGTGCAAATATACATTGCTGGCTGCTTCTCTTTGTACGGGGCGGGGGGGGTGGTGGTGGTGTTGGAAGTCCCAGGGCAGACCATTGCATACTTGTGTGGCAGCAAGTGCTTCTGGCTCCGCTCCTGTTGCTGCTTGTTGTTGTGCTACCATTAACTTATATATGGGAAGCTGATTGCAGTAGGCAGATGGCTTAGATATGCATCGAGTGGGCAGCAGGTTATCTGGTTAAAAGTAGGGATGGCATCTGTACTGAAGAGCTTTTGGTGTTTCCAGGTGTAAAGTTGTTCTGATCTTGGAATAACGCTCCTTAAAGCTGAAAACTTTTTATTTAAAAAAAAAAAAGGACCTTCCCTGTTGAGAACATAGTCGGTGATATTTGTCCATGATTAAACAGCAGTCATGGGGTTATAAATGTTTCTATTTGATTAACATATGACCTGATGATTTAGCGCTCATACTTGTGCTATTTGTCAAGGTTTACAGCCTTCCTTTCTTTAAATATGGATAAACATTCCAGTCTTGAAAAAGGAAAATTATTCTGGTTATGTAAATACTTTTGCTAATAGCATGCCTTGTTAGTTTTTGGGAACAAAGTGCTATATTAAAACTTTCAACTTCAGTAATTATACCACAAAATTTACTAGCTTTGCCTCTCTCAAACTTTGTATGATGAACCACTTCTAAAAAGGCTTTATACAGAAGCTGCATTTCCTCCTGCTTTTGGGCTGCTTTCCAGCCATGAACATTATAGGCATTATGCTGCAAGCTTGTGTGTACGTGCACATTATACCTGCGACCTGTGCCAGCCCAAGGAGTAGTTGAAAATTCCTGTTGGTCTCTGAGGGGAAAAAAAATAAATCTGCCGTTCATCAGATGCTGGTGTGATCTGTCAAATTTCCTTGAGGTTTTCTGAAAGCTGCTTGGTGACCGTGCACCTTCTGCTTTTTGCTGCTCCTCCTGCTGGCTTTGTGGTGCTGCAGAGCTCCTCAGGTCTGCTGGGCTTCCTACAGCTAGCAAAGGGGAAGGCTAATTTAATCTTGAAACACTAGTGGATGAGTCTGACAAGTTGTTCTTCCTGCTCCCCTCCCCTTTCTTTTCTCTCCCGTGACTTTCTCTACTAGTGTTCCTCTGAGTAGTACAGTGAGGGATATGTACTGAGTCTAAGCTGCAATACAGGACCTGTCTTACAGTCCTACAGTCCTGAAATTAATAGAAGCTGTCAATCAGTAGTCTGATGAAAGGATATCTTCAGCATCTGTTGTCACAGAGCAGAAAATAGTTAATATTTAACAAACAAAAAACTTTTTTAGGACTACAGAGAACAAAGCCATAGGAAAAATAGGGATAGAAAATCAGGGAACTGAAACCTCTAGATGGTGTTTATGCACATATCTGTTCCTACGTGGAAATAGTGCTGGGTATGGCTGTGGTTCTCTTGACTGACCTGCAGGATACTTGGCAGAGGTCTGAAAACCTGCTTGGTTACATATGCCGACTGCTCCCATCTCAAACACACTTCTAATATAAACCGCAGCTTCCTTCTGGATATTGGTGTCTGTTAAGCAAATGTATAATGAAAAAAAAACAACAAACAAACAAAAAACTAGGAAGTGAAACAGGAGAGATGGTGATCCTCAATATTTCTACATGATATTTTAGTGACGAATGTTTGGGATCCCTTGAGGTGCATGAATGTTGTTTGAATGCCAATATCAACCTCTAGAACATTTGAAAACTTGCTTTTGCATCTAAAACTGATTTCTGAAACTTAATGGTGTTTTATTTTGAGGGTCTTTGGAGAATACCACAATCTCAGAAATATTGATTGGGGAAAAAAATCCAATCTGGCTGTTGATTAGATCCAAGAAGAAGGATCAATTCATAAGGAAAAAAGGTTTGCACTGGGAAATGCTTCATATCATATTTGATTCCAAGAACTAGATTGATATAAAAAGAGTTAAGGGCTTGCACTGCATCATTATATAACGATATGCAACTACTAAGAGTGGCTGTAGAAATCCTCTCTGACACCATGTAAAACATAGAAGTATTTGTTCCTGGGGTTTCTTTAACTAGAAAAGATAGGCTGGAATAGCTACTTGTCTTGTATCCCTCCCTGGACCCTTTTTATTACTAGTGGTCTCTATCTACCGCTTTTCCATCTGGAGACATGACCACTCTAAGTCACTTGCTGCTGTTCCTCCAGGAGGTTGTCACCACTCAGTCTGGGGGAATGCAGAAATGGCCGGGGACACTCCATGTTATCTTGTATTGGGGCGTTACAGCAGGTAGCACCCTTAGCCTAGCCTGTTGCTGAAGCTGTCTGTTATCTTTATCTCCAAGGGGGTGTTATGAATGAGCAAGTGCTTGCAGCATCTCAGTGCAAAGCCAAGCAGGGTTAGCCTGAAAAACTGGAGTTTTAAACAGAGACATCTGACTCCCTTAAAACAGATAAGGACCCTGCAGAAGTAATAATAAAAACAGAGGGGTGCAGGGGGAAGAGGACTGAAAGGGAAACACTTTTGCCCCAGCAAGTGCTGTCCTGCCAAAGCTGAGGGGAAAACACACGGAGGCTCAGCAGTAGGGCCAAGTGGCTGGGATGGTGGTAAGGCTGTTCTCTGGGACACCCAGTTAAAGCTGTCGTGGCCCACCACTGCGAGTTCTGTGGCCTGTCTCTTGGCAAGGACCAGGGAGGCAGAGGAACTTCAATTTAACAGTGTTAACTTCCAAAGACAGGGGCCATAGCCAGGTGTCTGTCTCATTGCATGTCTGTTTTCTGATGGCTTCCTGTTTGGTTGTTTTTTTTTTTTTTTTAACAATGATGCAAGCTAAGTCTGTCTTGTCTTACTAAATTATTTACCTCAGAAAGCTGCATCATGGTCTGGTTTGGGGGTTGGGCTTTTTATTCCCCCTAGTAAGAATCAACTCTGCAAAGAAAACTGGAAAAAAGTCTCTTTCCTTGCTCTTCATATGAGTTTTGGAAGTAATGGGGTTTTCATAAGGATTCTAAAACAAATTAAACTATTCTATAGCTTAAGTTCTCTTATGGTGTTCTGTTTTCTTATCTCAGATGCACAAATTACTCTCTGGTAGCTTCAGCTGGCTAGGTGAAAGGATTTAATATTTATGATGCTTTCCACAAAGCTATACAGTTGCAAATAGTCAGAGGGGTGCATCTTGTTTAATAAAACAGAGTGAATTTTTTTTTTTATTAAATGTTATACACATATGTGTGTTTAGCGGTAGCTGGAAACTTTCATGGATTACCTGACGCTTCAGCAAAAAAAGGTTATTTGTTGGAACTGCCAAATCAAAACAAAACAAGGGTCTATTCTCTAGCTACAGTTCTGTGGCAATGTGAATAAAGATATGCTTTGTCAGGTCTTCCATATCACAGCTTCTAATATCAAAAACTGAGTACTTTGGGTGTTAGAGTATTTTTTTTATTACTCCTGAATAAATTACATTAATTATCATGGCACTGATATTGCTTTAAAGCAAGATGAGTGTGTCCCTTTGTGGCACTAACCATTAACCTGTGGCAGTTGCCATTGACCACAAAACATGCTGTATCTAAAGCATCCATGAAATATAAGTCAATAAAAGCAAATACTGCCCTGCTAGCATTGCTGACATCTGTGGGAAGCTCCTTCCTCAGATGTATTTGGCAGGTAGCTAATGGAGAGCACTGATCTGGAGCTTGCATCCAAACTGTGGATGAGCATACCTGCCATGGATTCATCTCCTTACTCTTTAGCTGCGTTGAAAACTTCGGGGCTGTAGACAGACAACATGTGGTGGCAATAAGCTCCAAAGCTGAATGGTGTGCTGGGGGACAATACTTATTTTTTTGAGCCTCCTAAATATCATAATGTGACCTCTGGGTCTTGTGTTTGAAAAGTTGAGTAGTACAAAGGTATATTGACTGTGGCAGTATTTTGTTAGAGACTAGTAAAATTATTCATATTATGGAAAAGGCATGCAGGGAGCTGTTAGTGAGAAGTATTGTGTTGTGATAAATTTGTATGAAGATGCTACTCTACAGCATAAAACATCAACTTCCCATAGATGTTTCTCTGACAACAGGCTCAAAATTCATATAAATGATTGTAAGTGCCATCTTTGGCATTAGACCATTTCTGCTATCTAGTGGAGCCAATAGTGAAGAATTACTTACAAAGGTACTCAAGAACGTAATATTGCAAGGATAAACAAGCATTATAAGCAGTTCCTATGGAAAAACAGCTCTCCTTCTAGACATTGATAGCTGTTCACTGTAGAAGTAGTAGTATTAGACCTCAGTCAATGGCATTTGCTTAGCGAAACCCCTTGAAGACTTTTGTGTGAAGGGAAACCATAAATACCTGTATGTTGTGTCCAGGAATGGCTTGTCTGCTGGATTTACTTGTTGCCTGCTGTGACTGAGCTATCCCCTTCCATACGTATGAAGATGATCCAGGGCTTTGCAAATAGTGGGAACTGGGGAAGGGCAAGACTGAAAACATGCTTGGTGAGAACACATGCTTGGAGGCAAATGCACTTACTGGACTCAAAAGTTGCAGAGAAACTCAAGAAGATGAGCTTTAATTTAGAGCGACTGAATATAGGCTAACACTGTAAGACTCATGGGGAGGGAAGACTCTTCCACAAGGCATCTTGGGACAGTGGCCTTTGGGCTAAACTTAGTCTCCATGAATATCATGTTAGCTAAGGAATTAAACACAGATGTAGACAAGCAAAGGACAAACTGATAGTGCCCAGCAGAAGCTTTCCCATGGTATGTTTGGAGAACAGAAGTGTGGGTGGTCTGGGAACTATCTTTCCAATGAGGTTTGGAGAGGCTATCCTAGGTCTAAGGAAAATTATGATGGAAATGGTAGGTGCTTGAAGCCATGCTCAGGAGATAGAGCAAATGATCAAGGTGGCTTTGAGAAAGAAGTATGGGCTTTTGGCAGGGTTTATTTGCTTTTTTACTTTTAAAATAGTATAATAAGTAGGAGAAGCCAGTGGGATCCCTCAGTATTAGGACAACTTCAGGAGTAAACGGATGATGCGGATCTACCTAGTAGTGAACTTGTTAACTTTTCTTCTAGAGCCTTTAAGACTGTGTGGCACCAGCTGTACAGGAGGTGTGTCTGTCTCTGATCTCTAGGGACACTCTCTTGACACCAGTCAGTTGTGACTGCCAGAGCACGGAAACAGTTGTCTTCAGCAAGATCCTGTGTGTACCCATGTGTTGTGCTGATGGGGGGGCTGATTACCCCAGTGTAGTTTCTGTTGAATTGCTCTTGATGTGGTGATGGGAGCATTACAAATGTCTAATTATGTGGCCAGAACTTTGATATCTGCCCAGGGCTTTAAGAAAGTTTAAGTTTGCATAGCCAGCTGCTGGCTCTCTTCTGCACTAGTTTGGCTTCTGATTGCTTCTATCTCAACTTGTGTTTGTAGTATGCAGCAGAGGATGGACTTGTACACACAAATGATCCGGCCAGGACAGTGTCCAAAGAATGGATTTGCATTTAAAGGCCCCAGCAGTTAGACTTCCTTAGAGAAGGTAAGGATAATGAACCCCAGGAGATGGGTTTGGGGGTGTCATAGTGTTTGCTTCAGATAACTTTTCATTTGCTGCCCTGGGAACACAGCTACACTTTGCAATGTCCTGAATGTCACACTGCAATATATAAGACCTTGGCTACTAAAGCCATCGTTTAGGATTTTCACTACTCCAGTCTTGTTATGGGCTGCTGCATTGTGTGGTTCCCAGGGCTCCAAATGCACGCTCCTTCAAGCTTTAATATCAATATTGAAAGCCTCCAGAAAGCTCCTCAGAGTCAGTTATCGGAGGAGCAAAGTGCAGAGATGATGTTACTCTCCTAGCAATGCACTAGGATATAGTGTTGGTTAGGCAGAATGAGTGACTTTCTTAAGTAACTACAGAATCTGATTTCTAAACCTTGTGTTGATGTAAAATTGCAGCAATGAAGTAGACTGTGTTTATATAAATGGGCAGCTACCCTCTTGCTTTTGTGAGCTTTTTTGATCGGGCCACTTCAGCCTTTCAAGCTTGGCTTACTTGATCTTCTGTCTAGCAGCAGTCAAAGGGTGAAGTCACGCTGAAAGCATTTGTGCAGAAAAATGCAAGTTGAACTGAAAAGCGGTGTATTGTTGGCTGCACCATGTGCTTTATCATGTGCAGTAGTCTTAGAGGAAGGTATAGAAATATATTTATAAAAGTGCTTTGGTAATCTCTAGAGTTTTAAAAACACCTGGTCAAAGAAGTGATAAGACTTCTCTTATACCCTTTTCTTTCCTCTATTCCTTTCTTCACCTTCCCCTCTGAAAAATAACAACAGAAAAATGCCCTCTTTTTCATTCTTCCTCTTCTCTGACACAAAGGCAACTTAGCCCAGAGTGTATTGCACTTCTGGGCAAAATCTTCACTGGTAGCATCACCTCACTGTCATCTGCTCTAAGAGTCCTGCTAAGTGAAGTACAGCATGTGTAGAAGTGGAAGTGACTATCTTGGCTAGTTGGCCAACAAGCTGACTTTTAGTTGGATTGATAAAGCTAAACCCCATCCTATAACTAACAGTCTGAAGCCACAGTTAGGTGCTTAGTAGCATCCTGACTTAAACTATGCTATGTTGCTTCCCATCCCTGTGTTGCTGTTTGTCTGTGGTGAGCATTGCCACGGAGTGACCTCAGTTGGGGAAGCTGATCCAACTGGAAGAACCCATGGGGTTTGTCTTTCAGTCTGTTTTCACCCAATCCACTTTACAGCTTATCTGTGTGCGTACCTGTGTCAGCTCAGAGATGGGAAGGTAGAAGGGAGCAAAGCAGGCACTGAGGGGTAGTAATGGTATTGCTGTGATGGAGTTGATTGTAAAACTTCACCTTGAAAGCTAAAAGCTCATGTAATAGTGAATAAATTCTGGCATAGTCTTAGTGACACACTGTTCTCTCTAACAGAAAATGTCACTGAAATCCTGTGTGTGTAAGATGAAAACCAAAGCTTTCGATCCTTCACTAAAGATTTGATATTTTGGAAATCAAGAAATTAAGATTTGCTTTTATCATGGGGTTCAGTGACCTGCACAACTCTCTCATGCAGATTCCTCCACCCTTTCTGATGTTTTGAACAAACACGGCGAGCCTACATGGAGATTTTGGTTATGTATGTTCACTGTTTTACCACTGCTCAAGAAAACTCATCTGAACTCTGGAAAACAGCAGATGGACCTTTAACTGTTTTAAAGTCAATGCACATTTTTCAGACACGTGCACACAGACCACTAAGCCCTTCACTGAGAGCACGGGTACTGAAATCGCGCAAGTCCTCTGTGGTTTCTTCTTGATAAAGAAAGTATTAAGCTGCTCTTAACACAGAAATAGTTTAGCCTGAACCTACAAAGTCTGATCTGCTACATTCTTTGAAATAGCTAAAAAAGTATTTTTTACCTAATTTTGCACACAGTTTAAAGTTGTTTGTTTTTTAAATAAAAGTATTTTAAGATCTCTAATTATGCATTTGACATTTTTATAATAAAACCCCTTGTTTTCTTGTCTTGTACATATTTGTCTAATCTGTGCAAAAGAAGCCTCTGTAAACTTTAATATATGGGCATATTTTACACAGTGCAGAAATTAGGAATGTAAAATGGACTACCTGAGGAAAAAATGCTGTAACTTTGTAAAAATATAAGTGTGGTATGTTAAGTGCTTTGTCTGTGATTCTTATCTTGTATGCTTTCCATATGTACTCAGGTATTTAAATTTTAAGTGTCTTACAGGAGTAGGTATTTTCAAACTTTGATCACACTGCATAGTCAGAAAACGAGAAATGCAGTTAACATCCCTCCTGGGATACTAATTATTTTTCTGCTCTGTGCTCTATCCACCCTGCTTGGTGTTTTAATTACAAAATTGTTAGTGAAGGAATTGTGATCTGTTCTAAGACCTAGCACCTCGTCTGCTTTAAGGGAGGGTCAGGCAGAGACAGTAGTTGGAGTTTGGTCTCTCTGAACTAGAGTGAGTATACCCAGCACCACAACTGTCACTCTTAGCGAAGAAATCAGATGATGTACATGCTCTTATTTAAATAACTGATGTCCTTTAGCAGTCTGTGCTCTCCCTGCCTGCCCTAGGACTGGACTTCAGTTAGGGGCTGGAGCACAGCATCTTTCCACGATAATTATACTTGTTATTTGTACTGAAGGAAGGAGGGTGGGGGAAAAGAAACTCTGAAATAGAGATCTGCGAGGCTAAAAGTTGCAAATGGGATAGGTTCTCTGGCATGTTCAAAATAAATATTACAGAACTGAGGATTGCAAGCTGATCTATTCTTGAAATTGGCCACAAGCAACTCTTCTCTGCTGCAAGTTAGAAACTTTCAAGTGAGAAAGCTACTGCCCAACAAGATAAGGGGTATTTGGCAAAAAGACCTGTCTCATTATTTAAAACCACACCCATCCACAAAAATGCGCTTGGTTATATTTCTGGAGGTTGACATGGGAAAGAACTCATCCTATGGACTCTTCCTTGCCATCCAGCTCCTCCTGGAAAGCACAGCTGGGCTGCTGCCTTCCCAAAGGTGTTCCCTTCCCGAGACAGGTACTTGGAGCTGTGAATGGGCTTTCGTCCAAGACTCTGAAACACATGGATGGCCCGGGGTGGAGAACGCAGGAGCTGGGACCTGTGTCTGCTGGAAAGGCTGAGCTCAGTGTCAGGTTCTGCCTCATTTGTTCTCTCAGATGTGTCTTTCAACTGTGGGTGAAGGGCTGCACTTTTGCGCTCCATCATTTGTGTATTCTCTCAAGAAGAAAACGGGATTTTTACAACATTGCAGCCAGAGAAGGGCCTCAGTTCACCTCTGTAACCAATGGTTGCATGAGGGAAACATCACCTCTGTGGCAGTTAGACTTGGGGGGCTGGGGGGGGACTGAGCAGGGGATGCCTCATTTGGGTGCCCAGTGGCTTTGGAGCCTGTTTCCCTTTCTTTTCTTGCCTGACCTTTCCTCAAACTTGGCAGAAAGAGTAGTAAAACTTTAGGACCTAACTCATGCTGTGGTTCTTGGGAGGCCCTTAGGAAACCTCAACAACTAAGACGAAGTTCCTGTAAAGCACTTTGGGTTTGGGGTTCTTGCATTCCTCCTATATCTATATTTAGTTACAGTGAGACCAGATCTTTTTGTTATCTCCAAAAGTAAGTATGAGGGAAGGAAAACAAAAAAAAAAGGGGTGGGTGGGGTGGGGTGTGGCAAAAGTAGAAAAACTTTTCCAGACAAGGCAAGTGATAATGGAAATTAGGCTATTTAAGTTCCCCTCCCCTTTCATTTTTTCCCTTTATTTCTTTGCTCTTCTCTTTCCTGTGTACCACCCTCCCACAATCACTACAGCCGTAGTAATCTAGATTTATATTTCCTTCTGGCAAACTTCACATTGTTACAGTTTGAAGTATTTGACAGGGCATTCTTTTAAATCACTATTCTGTAAACATGACTATATTGAACAGGATTAATTGATGCAAAATATTTTTAAATGGTATTTCCAACTTTTCTTCCTGAGAAGATGGTTCTGCCTTTAATTTTGGACCACAACTGTAAATTAATAGTTATGCAGAGAGAAAATTAGCCTATATAAGCTACTTGGGGAGTGATAGTAGAATAGAGTCTTTGCATATTAACTGCACAGGAATATCCCAATTGTGCAAATACACATAGGGAATGAATGGATGGGAAGCAGTAGGGCAGAAAAGGTTTGGAAAAATAAATCATAAAATGAATGCAACAATAATTAAATGCCTTTGAAAAACAAAGGCAAACCTTATGTTGGGTTGCACAAATAAGCATTTTGTTTGAGATGCGCTTGAAGTTTTCAAGTCTTCTATGCAGTGCTGGTAAAACCTTAGCAAAAAGTTATGGCCAACAAGTGGCACAAAAATTGCAGAAAGATGTGGACCAAGTGCAGAGTGAAGAGACGGGATGCTAAACAGCTTCCAGGGGCCCGCTGAGGGCATTGGGATTGCTTAGGTTGGTGAAAAGGAGGAGGCTGAGGAGAGGTATGAGAACAGTATATTAAAAAATATGACTATAAAGAGTGAAGGAATAAATTCTTCTTATTGTGGATGGGATCATGAGAGGGATGGAGTTACAGCCAGGGTTTAAGGGAGGCATCAGAACAAACCTTCTCATACCAGCAGTAGTTAAGTACTGATCTGGACTGCCTGGGGGGGCTGCACATTCTCCATCCAGTAATCTTTTTGGGACTGGTTGGCCAAGCACCCATCAGAGATGACACTGGTATAGCTGATCCCACTGTCAGGCGCAGATGTGGACAAGATGTCCTCTTCAGGTCCCCACCAGACTTATTTTCTATGATGACATCACTTTCTTCTTAGGACCCTGGCCTCAGATTTTATAAAGTTAGATGCACATCATAAATAATATATATGATCTGAGTTGGGTTTTGTGTTAATTTTCACAAGCTCTTTCATGTTTGGGATTCTTTGGGTTCTATTTATTAAGTTCAGAACTGAATCCTTTATATTCTTTTTCAGTAAGTCTGTATTAATTGATTACAACATGAAATTTCATTTAACCTAAAGCTGAGTGGTATACCGTTCCCCCATTATAACAGTTGTATGTTTTAGAAATCAAACAAACTAGAAATGAGGGGTTTCCAACAAGAGCCGAAAACTTGTGTGTATTCAGTTTTCTTTTTGCAAGGTTAATTAGGAAATCTCACAGCTTTGATATCTCTGAATATCTCAGTTCAGTCAGTTAGGCAGGTTCTCAGCTGGGGGCAATTTTATTTATTTAAGCAGGAAAGCCTGGGACTCCATCAGTAAAGATGAAAGTTCAATTCCACAATGTAAGTTTCTCTCAGGTTAAGATTATTGATTGAACTTGAGATGTGAATCTATCACTCGTATTCAGATGTGTAAATAATATGTAATATGAAGGTAATATCTGAAATAAATCTGAAAAAAAAGGCTGTGAAAATATACATTATAATTTTGTAAAGACTATATTTAAAATTATTGTGTTGCATGGAGGAAATTCACCAACTATAGTCTTAGTAAAATCTGTTTTTAAATCTAATGGGTTTATATATTAAAAAAAAATCTAAACTGTGGAAGTATATTATACCCTCCACCGGCCTGGATAACCTAAGGAATGACAACCCTGTTTACCCTGATGATAAAAGTATGTCCAGTATTCAGGCTGCTACATCTTCATCTTGTTTCTCTCTCTTTTTTTTTTCTTTATTTTTTTTAACTGAGTCTCAGCAAGCATGTTGTCTTGTATTTTAAAATTCCCAAATTAAAAATCTAAATGTGAATATTTATGCACTTTATGTAGCTTTTATAAGAGCTTAATGATATTTTAAAATAAGCCTTTATCTAACACTTAGGTGCTTTCTGTGGTCAGTATGCCAGCCTGCATGGCACGATGTTACTGTTTAACTAAGAACATTGCAATCTTTTTCTTGGTTTCAAACCATTTAAAAAATAATTCGATCACAATTTGTTTACCATTAAAATAATGCCCCACACTTAGGCTAGGATTTTTTTAAGCCTAAAGGAGTTCCTAAAAATTCTCCCCTGAAATTTGTATTTCTTTGCTTGCACTTTTGCAAGACAAGGGATAATCTCACTATAACATCTTGTCAACAGCAAAAGCTGTAAGCCGGTGTTGGGGAAAGCTGGTTTCCACTCTCCCCATGGGCAGCTACAGAGAGCTCGGTGCGCTCTTATTTTGATCGGTCTGAAATTTCTCATCCAAGATTTCCCACCATGCATCCAGAGCCATCAAATTTTTAAACTCTCAAATTCTGTAACTCTTTAATTCTAGTTTAATCTGTGAGTTTTGGTTGTCTTCTTTTCAAAGATTGCAAGCTGAAAATAAATGTACATTGATTAAAGTAACTTGCAAAGCAATACCGCGAGTCCGTGAACCAAAGTGTTTTTAACCCATAATTAGTAACTTGCCAACCAAAGCTGGGTATGTTATGATGTCTGAATTGCAGCACTGCTCTTGTCTAAGGAGGCATTGTTTTTCAAGGTGCTTTTATCACTGCTGACAGCCTTGAACACTAGGACTGCTGTACTTTGGGATCTTACAAGTGGTGAGATCCTAAAAGCAATGCTGCTGGAAAGTAGCATATTGCAATGAAAAATAAAACGCCTGCACCACCTTTTTTTCATTAGTTTTTTTTTTTTTAATGGTTTAACACTTTTGGCAAGGGATCTTGTTAAAATGCAGAGCTGGTAGAGATGGGCCAAAATAATGAGAAGAGAGAGAAGAATCTAACCCTCCCCATAATGAAGCGCTCCAGGGCGGGTTGAGGGTGAGGATGCCCTTTTCCCCTCTGCAGCCCACTTCCCCGAGAATGGACTTTCTGCCTTTTTTTGTGCTCCCACCTATCTGTCCTGTCCTGCTCTTTCTCTAAGGTCACCTCCTTGGCCTCTCTGGAGCTGAGAAGGGGGTAGAGCTGGGCTGTGCCCCTCACGGGGAGGAGAAGGGCTGGCAGCAGGGCAGTGCTGGAGGGGTGGGAAAGGGGTGAAAGTTGGGGTGTGGAGACCCAAAGTACCACAGCGCTGCCCCAGAAGAGAGGGCGGCGAGAGGTGGGCACAGCCCACTCCCCAGCATCACCCATCCAGCCCTTGTCCCTCCCTGGTCCCACGCTGCAGGGAAGGAGCCCATACGTTTGCCCGGCTTGATGTCACCTCGAAGCAGCTGGTTATTTCAGTGTGTGCTCAGGCGGGCATGTTCAGCTCGTGGATCCACGTGGACTCCTTTTTTGTTGTTGTTTAATCATTACTCACTTGAATGGAGGTATAAACAGCTGCTCTCACCTGCATCCTCACGTGCAAAGGGAGCCAAGAGATCCTTTTACACACCACAGGTCAAAGATGGGCTACTTGGCAAACAAGTCTGGGCAATCACAGTGAGCTTAAGCAAGATGAGCTTGCTTTCGTCCGCTTTTGCCACCTCTGCCCTGCTTGGTTTGAGAAGCCAATGGAAGGTCACAATGTGCTAAATTGCAAGCAAAGAACAAAAAAACTTGTTTTCACGGTGTAAATGGAGCGTGGTCATAAGAAATGGTCTCCTGTGGCTTTTGCGTGTTGCGTGGCAGTTACTTGGCTTAGTACCTGCATCTCTCCAGGGAAAGCGTTATCCTGGTGTGCTGTGGGAGCTCCCGCAATGAGACACTTCAGTCAGAGCAAACCCTGCTGAAAGGACACACGGCCAAAGTGCTGGCTACAGTATTATTAAATACCAACCCCACCGCTTCAGTTACTGCTGTGAAAGATGTGGCTGCACGCGTCAGCCTGGCTGGGCTCAAGGGAGAGGACTGATTTAGTGGCTTTAACCGAGCAAGGAGCCCCCATGAACTTCAGTAAGCCATACCCTGACTGGCTCTCACTGCCTATGAGATGTCTGAAACACGGAAATATCATACCCAAGGAAGGGCCCGGAGACCCAAACTTTGTTTTTTTTTCAACTTTATCACTCCAGTTAATGAAAGATAACACCTCTGCCTGCAAGGTATCTTATCAATACTGATAAATACTTAAAGGGAGGGTGCCAGGTAGATGGGAACAGCCTTTTTTCAGTGGTGCCCAGTGACAGAACAAGAGGTAACAGGCACAAACTTGAGTATAAGAAGTTCCATCTAAACATGAGGAGGAACTTCTTTACTTTGAGGGTGGCAGAGCACTGGAACAGGCTGCCCAGAGAGGTTGTGGAGTCTCCCACACTGGAGACATTCAAAACCCGCCTGGATGCCGTCCTGTGCAACCTGCTGTAGGTGACCCTACTCTGGCAGGGGGGTTGGACTAGATGATCTCCAGAGATCCCTTCCAACCCTGAGATGTCTGAAACACGGAAATATCATACCCAAGGAAGGGCCCGGAGACCCAAACTTTGTTTTTTTTTCAACTTTATCACTCCAGTTAATGAAAGATAACACCTCTGCCTGCAAGGTATCTTATCAATACTGATAAATACTTAAAGGGAGGGTGCCAGGTAGATGGGAACAGCCTTTTTTCAGTGGTGCCCAGTGACAGAACAAGAGGTAACAGGCACAAACTTGAGTATAAGAAGTTCCATCTAAACATGAGGAGGAACTTCTTTACTTTGAGGGTGGCAGAGCACTGGAACAGGCTGCCCAGAGAGGTTGTGGAGTCTCCCACTCTGGAGACATTCAAAACCCGCCTGGATGCCGTCCTGTGCAACCTGCTGTAGGTGACCCTACTCTGGCAGGGGGGTTGGACTAGATGATCTCCAGAGATCCCTTCCAACCCTGACCATTCTGTGATTCTGTGTGGTATGCCCCCATTCATACCCTGGGGCCATGATTTCATAATATGAGAGCAACCCCAACCGAAAATCCCTTCCTCTTCCCAGGCTATGCTTGCACCCGGCCCTGTGCCACCACACACTGCCCTGGGTCTTGGGCATGGCTCTGAAGGTCCAAGGGCACTCTTGGGCATAGAGAAGCAGCAGAGATCTTTAACCACTGGAACAGTTCCCCGTTACTGATCACAGTTTGGAGTTGGACCAACAGCAATGCCCACAGAGCCAAGGGGAGCCCCAGTGCTGAGCCAGGAACCAGCAGGGAGTTGGACTAGCACCACCATCAACACTGGGCTGTCACTAGGGCGTCACAGTATCCCAGGCAATGCAATGGCCTGAAAAGACCCAGGCAACATTTAGGGAAGGCCAGCTGGGGGCACAGTGCTCTGCTTGCACCCTGAGGACAGCACCAGCACATTGAACAACCCCACAGGGGAACTCAATCAAGGCTGCCCTGTGATGGGCGAATGTGTGGCAGAAGCGTATCCCACCCAGTCTCATAGCACCGCAGAGCAGAGACGAGATGCAGGAGTGGCTTGGACCATAAAAGTCCAAAGAGCCTTGTCTACACCAGCAGTCCACAACTAATCTTGTACTGATTTTTTGAGCCAGACTGGTGACAAAAGAGCGGTCCCGGGCTCACTGCACTCATGGAGCCTGGGGTGGGAGTGCTGAGGCCCTGCTGTGACTTACTGCTGGAGTTTGGGGGGGTTTGGCAGGGGCTGAGGCTGTGCCAGCCCCACTGCAGCCGGATCCCCAGTGGGGAGGGAAAGGGGTCTTCTCTCACAGGGCTGCAGTCGCATTTAGCAGACAGTCCTCCATGACAGCACGGGAATGAAATAAGAACGCACAGAAATGAGCGTAGAGAAAATTAAAGATGGCCTAGATTAATCAGCAAGCCTGTTTTGCTTTTGAGAGAGCTGTTACATGTTGGCGCCTGTAGAGAGAACCTATCCATTACTGTATAATGAAGCATCAGCAGCAAAAATGGGATTTTGTGAGAATTCGCTCTGAGATCTCTAAGGTCAAACCCCAGTGTCCTGTGTCCATCCATAGAGGCGAGGAGTTGCACAGGCTGCTGTGATCCAGGGGCTGCTGGCCCCATCCGTGCTGTCTGTGTGTCCCTCCACCTGCTACTCTGGATGCCAGGAACCGGGGGAAGCACCCCTGGCCCTGCTTTGCTTCCAGTCTCAGCCCCTGCATCAAAGGTAGGGTGAGGTTGTAGAATCATATCATAGAATCATAGAATGGTTTAGGTTGGAAGGGACCTTGAAGATCATCCAGTTCCAACCCCTCTGCCATGGTCAGGGACACCTCCCACTAGACCAGGTTGCTCAAAACCCCATCCAGCCTGGCCTTGAGCACCTCCAGGGATGGGGCCTCCACAACTTCTTGGGGAAACCTGTTCCAGTGCCTTACCACCCTTAAAGTGAAAAATTTCTTCCTAATATCTAATCTAAATCTACCCTCTTCCAGTTTGAAGCCATTACCCCTCACCCTATCACTACATGCCCTTGTAAAAAGTCCTTCCCCAGCTCTCCTGTAACCTCCCTTTAGGTACTGGAAGGCCACAATAAGGTGTCCTCAGAGCCTTCTCTTCTCCAGGCTGAACAACTCCGACTCTCTCAGCCTGTCCTCTAGGAGAGGTGCTCCAGCCCTCAGATCATCTTCGTGGCCCTCCTCTGGACCCGCTCCAACAGGTCCATGTCCTTCTTACGGAGGAAGGTGTCTGCACAGTGAGTTCCCCAGCCACCAGCCAAGCCAGCTTTTGGCAGGCAGCCACAGCATCTGGCACATGCACGCCGCCTGAAATGGCACAGCAGTGCTTTGCCTGCATTTCTTCGGAGTCTGGTGTGTAGGTTGGGGTGCAAGATGATACACTCCAAACAAAGAACAAAGCAGCCCATTTATTAAAAAGTTTCAGCCCATGCAAATCTGCCTGGAGGGTGGAGAGGGAAGGGATGTTACATGGAATAAATGTCTCTTATAAGCAATCATATGTAAACACAAAGTTATGGAGTGACAACATTTCTAGAGCACCCCACTGCTCAGGAGCCATTCCTGGTTAAAGAACCCTTGTCACTATTCTAATACAAATTGTAGATGAACTATTTTTACTAACTAACATCTCAGATGGAAAATACAGTGACAACCAGATGGAAAAAGCTCATAAGAAAGAGCTGATAGATGGCCTTTTACACTTGATTCTTTTTCAGACAGTGACTGCAAAAATAGTATGATGGAATCACATGTTCATTATTTCTCTCCGACTTCAGATAAAAATGCATCCTGTGTTGGAGCAGACACTACCCAAAGTTTCACACCCAGCCTGGTCTCCAAGGCTCAGGCAGGTTAGGTCTCCTTTCCATGCGCCATCACCAATTGTGGCTGCTCTGAAGGTTCAATAACGTCCTCATCGATGCCTGGTGAAGACTTCCGACTGGGCCAGTACCCTGGATTACAGCTCTAGGGGTACACTGGGTTATGGCCACCCCAGGAACTCAACGGGCCGCAGGTCAGCAGTGCTGCTGGGGCATCACACAGCATCGCTCTGTGTGTCTTCCTCTCCTCCCCCCTCAACAAGCAGGATCAAAAAAGTATAACAAGGTAAAAATGAATAAATAACGACAATGTAAAACTAGGTGCTGTGGTTAACTGTATGCCACAGGGCAGTAACAATGTATTTGAGGTCATTACTCAGATCTTTATTCTTCATGACAAGGGGCAAACTGTTTGGGAAGAGCTGGGGGGCTCTGGCACAGCCACTGCATCTCCGCGGGCAGCAGGCTGTGAGGCAGAGCCGAGCCGCCTGCTCAGCACTGCGTGGCAAGTCGAAAAAAACAACTTGGAAACAAGCTCTTGGCCGCAACGGGTTTGGAAATAAACGCTGCTTCTGGTCCATTGTGCAGGTGATTTTCTCCCCCTCCCAAGTCGTTATAAAGCCTGTGAGCTGTGACCAGCCTTCTGGATGCTACAGGCGAGTAATTCTCCTATTGAAATGTTCTGGCTGCGGCGCGGTGAGACCCAGCATCGCCTCCGCCAGCTGAGCCCATGGCCGTAGAACACGCTTTCCAGCCCGAGAAGATGGAGGCTGGTAGGTGGAAATAAAAAAGGCAGCATCTTCCAAATCTGTCTCTGTATGCGCTCTGGGATAAATGTATAGTGGCTGAACCAACTGGAGGGAAGAAAATTTCTGGTTTAATTAAATGAACAGACTGAGCAACCAGATGCTTGAACAAAGAATAAAGAATAGCTGCCGCTTGTCCAGGAGAGAACTTTGGTGCTGGGGTCTGGTTCACAGATGGGCCACTTTCTCCTGCTCCTGCCATTGGGGAAAGCACTGTATTGTCCCTTTGCATGTAGGTGACCTGGACTGACATCAGTGGGGATCGTACACTTGCACGGGAGGGGAAACCTTGATGGCAGACGCTGGCTCTCCCTGCAGTGCACACCAGGATCACCTGACAAATCCCGTACGGGTGATGCACAACACACTTTGGGTATTTACAGATTTACAGAAAGCTGCTTAAGGTGGAAGGCAGCTGCACGGCGGCTGTACGACACACTTGCACATCCTTCTTCTGCTGTGTTCAACTCAACTGAACTAATAAGACAAAAGGCAATTTAAAAGCGCCTTGCAGATTACCTTGTCCAAGAACTTCTTAAAAGCTCACACACTGAAAGTGCATTTGAGCTAAAAATATGGCATCAGTCATGACAGTATATAATAGCTATAATGTTTAACCCAGGAGGAATCAGCGCTGTTAAGCGTATCACTTTACAACTGCTGGCACCTGGGAATAGTGTTTCTGGGTCAGTCTTTCAGATCCCAGTTTGTCAGACTAAAAGGGACTGAACCTCTTCTACCTAAAACGTAACAGCCCTCTGTATTGTGCACTTGAGTAAATCTAATGGCCAGCAATGGCACGACAAAAATAAAGCGGGCAGCTGGTGAGGGAGTTGATGCCTGTAATTAAATCCATCCCCAAATCAGTCTCAGGCACCCCATTTCAATGCAATTTGTATGCTATGGAAGCGTTTCTGCTGCTGAGTTATTTCTGTTGTTTCAAGCCTGACGGTGGTCACAGCCCCTCAACCCCATCCTGCAGAACTTCCCCCGGTCCCACTGTCTGGAGGCTCCATGAGAGCAGAGTCTGAGCAACCCCTGGGCTCGGGGGACCTGAGTTTCACCTTATGCTTTGCTAGCCAAGTCGTCTGACATCTTGGTTTTAGCACAAGATGGCTAATGAGCACTATCTGTAAGTGAGGGAAAGTACAAACAGCTTTTATCTCCACGAAACCAGGCAGTGTGTCCCCCCTGCCGGCTTGGAGTCAACCGCATCTATCCACATGGTTAAAAACTACCAGCCCCTTATCTGCAAAACCTCTTGCAACAGAGAGAACATGCGATATCTTGCTTTCTGGCTCTCAAGACAAAGGCCGAGGCTTAGGTCCACACTTTTAAGTTTCTTTTTGCCAATCGGGAGTTTGCAGGGCTTGATGCGTACCACCCCCAGCCAAGCAGCCGTGCCAGCGGGACTGCTGTTATCACAAAAGTGAAACCTATTTAAACTGCCATCCTGCTATCGAGTATCCCAGTCCCGATACGGCCAAGGAGAAGCGGGTAGTCAGTTCAAGGGCTAGTGCTGTTTGCTTGATAAATATTGATGGTGTGGAGCGAGGAGTACTGCAACACTGCAAAAGGTCCTTAAAAATGTTCAGAGGATGAAAATTGCCAGCACTGTTGTGATTTTGAAGCTCAAATAATAAATGATTCAACAACTGTACAGTTACCATGGGGATGAATTCTCATTGAGCCTAAAATTACCAAGCTGCTGACAAGGACCTATTTTTAGTATCAGCAGATGTGTATCTTTAAAAACATCAGCACAAACCTACTACTGTGTGTTTGTGTATGCATGCCTGCTCGCCTGTAATTGAGTTTTCTGATGCTAATAACAAAAGCAACAATAAATAAATGTCTGATCGCTGCGACGGACGATGCAGCAATTTGGGCTGGGGGTGCTAAGTGGAAGTTGCAATTAATACCTGATAAATAAAGCATGCAAAGTGGCCAGATTGCCGGTATGTAACTGAACTAGTAAGCAGAGCCCTATCATTACCGTCAGCTAATGTGCTACGGTAATGGAGTGTCTATTTTCAGTGCCTGTGAGTATCTAACGGGAAGCGCCCATCTGCGCTGTCACAGCCCCACGACACAGGGACAGGGAGGCTCAAAGCTGACACGAGCTGCTGGCACAGATCCTGAATCTCTGCAACTCAAAGGCTGAGTTTGTCAGTGCTCTCCCTCTGTTTCACACTTGAGGGAGGTGCAAGGATAACCCCCTCCAAGAAAGCACACAGATTAGGCAAGGTGTTAACGCACCCCCAGCAATGACATAACGGCAACCGGTATCGGTGCCAAGCGGTGGAGTGCTTGCTAACCACCCATCAACTCATCCCATCCACGCTGACTCACCACACTGCCAGCGATGCAAATTGTGCCGCCAATTTAAGAAAGGTTAAGGCCCCTGCACCGCTGACTTTGACTGGGTTTTTCTTGTTAACTCTAATAGGACAGGCTGGAGACCTGCTTTTCTTTTTTTTCTTTT
>NW_009650064.1:6532974-6549893 GCF_000708025.1 Charadrius vociferus | reverse complement strand
CCACACTGGAGACATTCAAAACCCGCCTGGATGCCGTCCTGTGCAACCTGCTGTAGGTGACCCTACTCTGGCAGGGGGGTTGGACTAGATGATCTCCAGAGATCCCTTCCAACCCTGACCATTCTGTGATTCTGTGTGGTATGCCCCCATTCATACCCTGGGGCCATGATTTCATAATATGAGAGCAACCCCAACCGAAAATCCCTTCCTCTTCCCAGGCTATGCTTGCACCCGGCCCTGTGCCACCACACACTGCCCTGGGTCTTGGGCATGGCTCTGAAGGTCCAAGGGCACTCTTGGGCATAGAGAAGCAGCAGAGATCTTTAACCACTGGAACAGTTCCCCGTTACTGATCACAGTTTGGAGTTGGACCAACAGCAATGCCCACAGAGCCAAGGGGAGCCCCAGTGCTGAGCCAGGAACCAGCAGGGAGTTGGACTAGCACCACCATCAACACTGGGCTGTCACTAGGGCGTCACAGTATCCCAGGCAATGCAATGGCCTGAAAAGACCCAGGCAACATTTAGGGAAGGCCAGCTGGGGGCACAGTGCTCTGCTTGCACCCTGAGGACAGCACCAGCACATTGAACAACCCCACAGGGGAACTCAATCAAGGCTGCCCTGTGATGGGCGAATGTGTGGCAGAAGCGTATCCCACCCAGTCTCATAGCACCGCAGAGCAGAGACGAGATGCAGGAGTGGCTTGGACCATAAAAGTCCAAAGAGCCTTGTCTACACCAGCAGTCCACAACTAATCTTGTACTGATTTTTTGAGCCAGACTGGTGACAAAAGAGCGGTCCCGGGCTCACTGCACTCATGGAGCCTGGGGTGGGAGTGCTGAGGCCCTGCTGTGACTTACTGCTGGAGTTTGGGGGGGTTTGGCAGGGGCTGAGGCTGTGCCAGCCCCACTGCAGCCGGATCCCCAGTGGGGAGGGAAAGGGGTCTTCTCTCACAGGGCTGCAGTCGCATTTAGCAGACAGTCCTCCATGACAGCACGGGAATGAAATAAGAACGCACAGAAATGAGCGTAGAGAAAATTAAAGATGGCCTAGATTAATCAGCAAGCCTGTTTTGCTTTTGAGAGAGCTGTTACATGTTGGCGCCTGTAGAGAGAACCTATCCATTACTGTATAATGAAGCATCAGCAGCAAAAATGGGATTTTGTGAGAATTCGCTCTGAGATCTCTAAGGTCAAACCCCAGTGTCCTGTGTCCATCCATAGAGGCGAGGAGTTGCACAGGCTGCTGTGATCCAGGGGCTGCTGGCCCCATCCGTGCTGTCTGTGTGTCCCTCCACCTGCTACTCTGGATGCCAGGAACCGGGGGAAGCACCCCTGGCCCTGCTTTGCTTCCAGTCTCAGCCCCTGCATCAAAGGTAGGGTGAGGTTGTAGAATCATATCATAGAATCATAGAATGGTTTAGGTTGGAAGGGACCTTGAAGATCATCCAGTTCCAACCCCTCTGCCATGGTCAGGGACACCTCCCACTAGACCAGGTTGCTCAAAACCCCATCCAGCCTGGCCTTGAGCACCTCCAGGGATGGGGCCTCCACAACTTCTTGGGGAAACCTGTTCCAGTGCCTTACCACCCTTAAAGTGAAAAATTTCTTCCTAATATCTAATCTAAATCTACCCTCTTCCAGTTTGAAGCCATTACCCCTCACCCTATCACTACATGCCCTTGTAAAAAGTCCTTCCCCAGCTCTCCTGTAACCTCCCTTTAGGTACTGGAAGGCCACAATAAGGTGTCCTCAGAGCCTTCTCTTCTCCAGGCTGAACAACTCCGACTCTCTCAGCCTGTCCTCTAGGAGAGGTGCTCCAGCCCTCAGATCATCTTCGTGGCCCTCCTCTGGACCCGCTCCAACAGGTCCATGTCCTTCTTACGGAGGAAGGTGTCTGCACAGTGAGTTCCCCAGCCACCAGCCAAGCCAGCTTTTGGCAGGCAGCCACAGCATCTGGCACGTGCACGCCGCCTGAAATGGCACAGCAGTGCTTTGCCTGCATTTCTTCGGAGTCTGGTGTGTAGGTTGGGGTGCAAGATGATACACTCCAAACAAAGAACAAAGCAGCCCATTTATTAAAAAGTTTCAGCCCATGCAAATCTGCCTGGAGGGTGGAGAGGGAAGGGATGTTACATGGAATAAATGTCTCTTATAAGCAATCATATGTAAACACAAAGTTATGGAGTGACAACATTTCTAGAGCACCCCACTGCTCAGGAGCCATTCCTGGTTAAAGAACCCTTGTCACTATTCTAATACAAATTGTAGATGAACTATTTTTACTAACTAACATCTCAGATGGAAAATACAGTGACAACCAGATGGAAAAAGCTCATAAGAAAGAGCTGATAGATGGCCTTTTACACTTGATTCTTTTTCAGACAGTGACTGCAAAAATAGTATGATGGAATCACATGTTCATTATTTCTCTCCGACTTCAGATAAAAATGCATCCTGTGTTGGAGCAGACACTACCCAAAGTTTCACACCCAGCCTGGTCTCCAAGGCTCAGGCAGGTTAGGTCTCCTTTCCATGCGCCATCACCAATTGTGGCTGCTCTGAAGGTTCAATAACATCCTCATCGATGCCTGGTGAAGACTTCCGACTGGGCCAGTACCCTGGATTACAGCTCTAGGGGTACACTGGGTTATGGCCACCCCAGGAACTCAACGGGCCGCAGGTCAGCAGTGCTGCTGGGGCATCACACAGCATCGCTCTGTGTGTCTTCCTCTCCTCCCCCCTCAACAAGCAGGATCAAAAAAGTATAACAAGGTAAAAATGAATAAATAACGACAATGTAAAACTAGGTGCTGTGGTTAACTGTATGCCACAGGGCAGTAACAATGTATTTGAGGTCATTACTCAGATCTTTATTCTTCATGACAAGGGGCAAACTGTTTGGGAAGAGCTGGGGGGCTCTGGCACAGCCACTGCATCTCCGCGGGCAGCAGGCTGTGAGGCAGAGCCGAGCCGCCTGCTCAGCACTGCGTGGCAAGTCGAAAAAAACAACTTGGAAACAAGCTCTTGGCCGCAACGGGTTTGGAAATAAACGCTGCTTCTGGTCCATTGTGCAGGTGATTTTCTCCCCCTCCCAAGTCGTTATAAAGCCTGTGAGCTGTGACCAGCCTTCTGGATGCTACAGGCGGAGTAATCTCCTATTGAAATGTTTCTGGCTGCGGCGCGGTGAGACCCAGCATCGCCTCCGCCAGCTGAGCCCATGGCCGTAGAACACGCTTTCCAGCCCGAGAAGATGGAGGCTGGTAGGTGGAAATAAAAAAGGCAGCATCTTCCAAATCTGTCTCTGTATGCGCTCTGGGATAAATGTATAGTGGCTGAACCAACTGGAGGGAAGAAAATTTCTGGTTTAATTAAATGAACAGACTGAGCAACCAGATGCTTGAACAAAGAATAAAGAATAGCTGCCGCTTGTCCAGGAGAGAACTTTGGTGCTGGGGTCTGGTTCACAGATGGGCCACTTTCTCCTGCTCCTGCCATTGGGGAAAGCACTGTATTGTCCCTTTGCATGTAGGTGACCTGGACTGACATCAGTGGGGATCGTACACTTGCACGGGAGGGGAAACCTTGATGGCAGACGCTGGCTCTCCCTGCAGTGCACACCAGGATCACCTGACAAATCCCGTACGGGTGATGCACAACACACTTTGGGTATTTACAGATTTACAGAAAGCTGCTTAAGGTGGAAGGCAGCTGCACGGCGGCTGTACGACACACTTGCACATCCTTCTTCTGCTGTGTTCAACTCAACTGAACTAATAAGACAAAAGGCAATTTAAAAGCGCCTTGCAGATTACCTTGTCCAAGAACTTCTTAAAAGCTCACACACTGAAAGTGCATTTGAGCTAAAAATATGGCATCAGTCATGACAGTATATAATAGCTATAATGTTTAACCCAGGAGGAATCAGCGCTGTTAAGCGTATCACTTTACAACTGCTGGCACCTGGGAATAGTGTTTCTGGGTCAGTCTTTCAGATCCCAGTTTGTCAGACTAAAAGGGACTGAACCTCTTCTACCTAAAACGTAACAGCCCTCTGTATTGTGCACTTGAGTAAATCTAATGGCCAGCAATGGCGCGACAAAAATAAAGTGGGCAGCTGGTGAGGGAGTTGATGCCTGTAATTAAATCCATCCCCAAATCAGTCTCAGGCACCCCATTTCAATGCAATTTGTATGCTATGGAAGCGTTTCTGCTGCTGAGTTATTTCTGTTGTTTCAAGCCTGACGGTGGTCACAGCCCCTCAACCCCATCCTGCAGAACTTCCCCCGGTCCCACTGTCTGGAGGCTCCATGAGAGCAGAGTCTGAGCAACCCCTGGGCTCGGGGGACCTGAGTTTCACCTTATGCTTTGCTAGCCAAGTCGTCTGACATCTTGGTTTTAGCACAAGATGGCTAATGAGCACTATCTGTAAGTGAGGGAAAGTACAAACAGCTTTTATCTCCACGAAACCAGGCAGTGTGTCCCCCCTGCCGGCTTGGAGTCAACCGCATCTATCCACATGGTTAAAAACTACCAGCCCCTTATCTGCAAAACCTCTTGCAACAGAGAGAACATGCGATATCTTGCTTTCTGGCTCTCAAGACAAAGGCCGAGGCTTAGGTCCACACTTTTAAGTTTCTTTTTGCCAATCGGGAGTTTGCAGGGCTTGATGCGTACCACCCCCAGCCAAGCAGCCGTGCCAGCGGGACTGCTGTTATCACAAAAGTGAAACCTATTTAAACTGCCATCCTGCTATCGAGTATCCCAGTCCCGATACGGCCAAGGAGAAGCGGGTAGTCAGTTCAAGGGCTAGTGCTGTTTGCTTGATAAATATTGATGGTGTGGAGCGAGGAGTACTGCAACACTGCAAAAGGTCCTTAAAAATGTTCAGAGGATGAAAATTGCCGGCACTGTTGTGATTTTGAAGCTCAAATAATAAATGATTCAACAACTGTACAGTTACCATGGGGATGAATTCTCATTGAGCCTAAAATTACCAAGCTGCTGACAAGGACCTATTTTTAGTATCAGCAGATGTGTATCTTTAAAAACATCAGCACAAACCTACTACTGTGTGTTTGTGTATGCATGCCTGCTCGCCTGTAATTGAGTTTTCTGATGCTAATAACAAAAGCAACAATAAATAAATGTCTGATCGCTGCGACGGACGATGCAGCAATTTGGGCTGGGGGTGCTAAGTGGAAGTTGCAATTAATACCTGATAAATAAAGCATGCAAAGTGGCCAGATTGCCGGTATGTAACTGAACTAGTAAGCAGAGCCCTATCATTACCGTCAGCTAATGTGCTACGGTAATGGAGTGTCTATTTTCAGTGCCTGTGAGTATCTAACGGGAAGCGCCCATCTGCGCTGTCACAGCCCCACGACACAGGGACAGGGAGGCTCAAAGCTGACACGAGCTGCTGGCACAGATCCTGAATCTCTGCAACTCAAAGGCTGAGTTTGTCAGTGCTCTCCCTCTGTTTCACACTTGAGGGAGGTGCAAGGATAACCCCCTCCAAGAAAGCACACAGATTAGGCAAGGTGTTAACGCACCCCCAGCAATGACATAACGGCAACCGGTATCGGTGCCAAGCGGTGGAGTGCTTGCTAACCACCCATCAACTCATCCCATCCACGCTGACTCACCACACTGCCAGCGATGCAAATTGTGCCGCCAATTTAAGAAAGGTTAAGGCCCCTGCACCGCTGACTTTGACTGGGTTTTTCTTGTTAACTCTAATAGGACAGGCTGGAGACCTGCTTTTCTTTTTTTTCTTTTCTTTTTTTTTTTTTTTTATAGCCTGATTTTGCTGAGGGAGAGGCCAGAGGGTGACTATAATGACATCTCATTTGATGATAAAAGGATTGGGGTTTTTTTGCCAAACACGTAGCCGGATAGACATATCTCTGCTCGCCTCTTGGCATGCCACTGCAGTACATATACATGCAAACAGAGTTTGCTAGCAAACCAGCCAAGCAAAAATCAAAAGCAGTACTTTACAGCCGGGTAGGATAATAGGGCATTACAGGAGACAGTTCAGCAGTTTTGTTCAAAAACCAAACAAGCTCTTCAAGTTTCTGAAAGGCAGGGATGGAGACAACGGAGAGGACTGCAGTGGTGCATAGCAGGCAGCAGTGCTCCCTGCCTGCATGGCTGCATGAGGTGCCGGTCACGCCTCCCACAGAGAGAAACGGGAAAATAATGGCATTTCAGATAAGAGAGAGAATCTTCTTGAATTAAGGATCAAGAAGAGCCCTTGTGCTGAGACGCATTTGAAAAAAAACACCTGTGAATGATCTTCTATCCCAGAGTAAATTATGTAAAGGGGCTCGATTAAACCATCCATCATTTCCCATTTTTGATATTTAGTTAGAAAAGAACAGTTAGGTCCTCAGAGTTGGCTCTTGGAGATGTGTTTGCCATATACACTCTGCTCTTGGAGAGTACGTGCCTCTTTTACAAACCTCCGAATCTGCTAAGAAATACCATAGTGTTCTCCCACCCTTTTTTCTTTTAAATAAATGATCTTGTATAATTTGGGGCTTGGGGAAGTTTTGTTTGACTTCGAAGAAGCTGTCCCTGTGGAAGCCAGCCAACTGATATTCCAGGCGAGGTTCAGAGATGCTCTCATTCAGAAAGATGTCTGAACAACTTGGCCATGCTACTGAAGATTAAACCGTGAGCTTCAGGAGACCTAGATAGCTGAACTGCCCGGGCTGGCCCTGCCCTGTTGAGATCATACATGTGGGCTCTCATCTGAATTTCCCAATGCCCTTGCTAAAAGAAGAATAGGATGATATGCACTGCAGACCAGAGGCGTATGGAGCTCACAGATGTGTCTGAGAGGCAGTCTCAGGCTTGTGGCTTATCTGAAGCAAAGGATGTGAATTTAATTCTGTAAAAACAGAAACTTGACCTCACATTCATTTTTCAGTTTGAACAATCAAAATTGGAGGTTTTTTTGTTGTCCAGGCACAGTGATCTGAAACCCCCAATGTGGGCACTGGACTAGAACATTTTCTGAGAAGTCACTGTTTCACAACAAACTGCTTCCTGAAAGGGAGGGTGTTGTCGGCTCTTGTCAAGTCCCAGGGCAGTAGGTCTACTGAGACAAGAGCTGCCATTATGGACACAATGCTAAGAGCTCAAGGGATGGGGTCCTTCAAATCTGGGAAAGGGTTTTTTCTTGCTCTCTTAGGAATAACCCTTACCCTTGGGCACACCTTAGCATTGCACTGGTTTGTTCCCTCCTGAGTCTGAAGGTAACAACAGATGGTCCAGATGTGAGCCGTGGGAGGGAAAGTAAGAATGCCTGAACCACAAGGATGACAACTGGTCCTTTCTGTCTGCCTTCTCCAGTGCTGGAGGAAAAGCTGCATGTGTCTGCCTGAGCAGTGGGTGTCCTCCCTGCTGTAGATGAGCAATTGGTGGCTGGGGAACGGCTGTCAGTACTTTTGAGCCCTCACAGATCTCAGTGAGAAAGGGCAGAATCTAGACCTAGAAGAAACTGAGGAGAACGGTCTTGTCAGTCATAGGACCCTAAATGAGAATAGTACGCAAGGTGAATCAGGGTGAATGAAGCTACAGCAGGAAAAAGTTTTGAAATTATGTGCTTTACATTCACGTAGCCTGGATTCCTTATTCCTAGCTGAGATTTAGGGAAACACTGGGTGAATTCCATGCACTGCATTAGAATGGAATATTTTGTTGCAAGGGGATGTGCTAACTTCATAGAATCATAGGATAATTCAGGTCAGAAGGATCTCAAGAGGTCCCAATCCAACCGCCTGTCAAAAGCAGGGATGGCTCTGAGGTCAGACCATGTTGCTCAGCTTTTTATCCAGTCTGATCTTAAAAACTGCCAAGGATGGAGACTGCAGCCTCTGGGCAACCTGTTCCAATGCGTGACTGTCCTCGTGGGGAAGATGTTTGTCCTTATATCCAGGACATAAGGATGTGGTAAATTATTTAATAAGCTTCTCTGTGCCTCAGAAACATCATCAAACACAGCAACAGTGTTAACAGCTGAGTAAGAGCAGTTATTAAAGGGAAACAGTTGATGCCGGGATCACCCAGGGCCACGAATCTCAGCTGTGAGACTCTCAGTACCATATGCAGAACTGCAAAGGTAGTCCATGCTGACAACGTGAGTGGTGAGGTCTTTGGTATTGACAAAAGTTTTGTCATTGTTGCTGAATGTACAGTCAGAAGAACAGCAAGAAAATAATAGATACCATTTTGTACATTATTTTGCTCACTGTCATATGGGTTAAAGTGCAGCAGCAACTAAAATAAACCAAAAAAAAAAGGTAACTCGAAGAGGAAGGTGCCACTGCTACAGCTTCACTGCTTTCAAAATCACAAGCTTTGCTATAACCGAGTCAATAACCAGGCAGGACACATCTCCCAGTTCTGTTTTATAGCCATATAGACTATGGAAATAAGACTCAGACACTGCCATAATTCCCCCTCTCGCTCAGGCAGAGGGAGGAGGCTGACACTTCTATGTGAGGCATTAGACAAAAGATTCAGATCTCAAGAGCTGGGGTGTGGAGGAGTACCGATGCAGAAATAAATATGGTCAAGCCCCCAGATGATATCTGTCCTACTAGTGCAGACCCACAGTCCTGGAGGCAGACGGTGACAGGAAAAGTCCAAAATCCCAGTGAGACCCAGGCAGGTGCCGAAGCCAACAGTCCACCAGAACAGAAGGAAGAGTTGGGTCAACGCTGCCTGTGGTCAGTGTCCACATGCCAGCACCCTTTTGTAGCCTGTCAGGAAAAGCTGCTTGAGCCTGTCTTAGTTTTCTCTGCCATGCTACTGTTTTTCCTCATCAGGAAGCCTGTTTCTACCTACAGTTGTCCAGATGGGTCTCTAACAGTCTTCCCTGTCATGATGGGGCTCCATAATCTGCTCTCAAAGCTTTAGTAATCACCCTCTCTAGGAGTTAGTAAGAGGAAATGAGACTTATGCACAGCTCTGGGTTTCAGTGTAGGTCCTTTGGTCTAGAGTGGCTGAAATCATGTTTTCCTCAGAGTTCTTCACATCCTTGTGTTGGTTCAAATCTCACCTCTTTGGAGAGTGTTTTCTCCTGGTCATCTTCTGTTTCTCTTCCTGGTCAGCTCCAATGCTTCCTGAGGAGTCTCTTCTTATGGAGCCCAACTTCCAGTCCCACACCCTTCTCCGGAGACAGCTTCCACAGGCAACATCCACTCCTGCTGTTTCATCGTCAGTCCTCAGCATTACACTCAGAAGCCATGGCAGTCACCAGGCATGTCAGATGGGCTGGCCAGGCTCTCTGCTTCTCACAGAGACACCCTTGCTCCCCTGACCACTCCAACCACCCTCCCACCACCTTCCATAGAAGCCAGCTTTGCTTCCAAGCATACACAGGGCAACTGACCACAGCAGGTCATGTCTCCTGGCTCTGAAAGTACTGGACCAGCCACACCATCATGCACAGCTATCAAGAAAATCATCTGTAACCATGACTAAAGCCCCAAAACCCAACAGTATGGAAGGGATAGTCAGCTACATAACCAAGATGGAGCCAAACATCAGGATGAGTACTGCTGGGGCTCTTCCACCATGCATCAGCTGGTATGAAGCAGCTGACCAGCATCCAAGATACTGAGCTACCTAGAGTTCAGGTCCTACCTAGTATGACAATCCCTAGAGTTTTCAAGATTTAACTATGTGGGACTGTCACTTACGAAAGCTGACCTTTGATGTCAATCCATTAATATCCTCTGCTGAGTCACAGGAGTTCAAATAAATTGGACTGGACTGCTTGCGAAGTTGAAATCGCCCACTGAAATTCTTTGCTCTTTCTGTTTAGTTTCAACATTCCAGTTAACTTCCCCTCCCCAATGTAAAACTTTCTAAAGTTTATGGACTTAAATGTAGTGCCTCCTGGATAACACAATTTCAACTTCTAGGTGTCTGTGCTTATTGTACTAAAAGGTGAAGATCAGTTTGTAATATAATTTCACCAAGCAGATACAATCTGAAACCATTAAATGTTTTTCACAATCAGATTTTGAGCTGAATTTTTCTTTTCTTTATTTTTCCCTCCTCACCCTGAAGGAAAACTTTTCTGACTCTAGAAAATATGAGAAAAATCTCCACTTTTGCGAATGAGAAAAAACATTGCAACCACATTTAAAAATACCGAAGCCAAAAGAATTGAGACTTTTAATAATAGATAAGTGAAAGCCATTGTGATCATAAGGAAGATCTGTATTGTGCTGGCTGCAAACTTCAAGTCACTCCTGCATGAAGACATCCTTGAAAGAGCTATTCAGCATTGATATATACCTGACAATAAGGGGTTTTGTTTTGTTTTGTTTAGGAGGAAGCAGGTGAACCAAAATCTATCTGAAATTCTATTTTTTATGATAATTTGGTAGTTCTGATAGGGTCTGATCTGCTTTTACTAAGATAAGACCTGTTCAGGAGCAGCTATCAAGGCAATGCACACACAGGACATATGCAGTATTGCACTAAAAATACATTTGTCTTCACTTTGACAATGAGACAAAAAGCACAATGGTATTCTTCTGTATTTGTTGCTGTACACCAAAATTTTTCCTAAAAATGTAATTTTAAAGCTAATAATAGTACATGTCCTTCGTGTAGGACTATCTTTTATTCTTAGGTGCACATCTGCACCTTTGATCCTGTGCACAAGTACTGTTTCAGCGACTCACACTTGACGCCACGCTCATGTGTGTGCGCATGCCCAGCACTCATGCTGCGCCTGTCGCTCTCTCACCCCGCAGCATCTCTGTCTTACCGCAGCCTGGAGAACAGGATCAACGCAAACCAACTGTGCTGCGAAAGGGTCTCCAGCAAAACAATGGGAAAAGTGAAAAATGGGCCTGTGGATCACTTCCAAATCCCTGCTGAGGTAGGCAACTTGACTTTCAGAGGCACTTGACATCCGCAGCCTCTCTTAAAAGAAAAAAGGGGAGAAGAACAGATCTATACAGATGCAGAGGTGAGAATTTCTGTCTCTTATTTCCATTCTGCTAGCAGTCCGGCACACTCCAGGCTGACATACTCCTTTTTTATGGGAATAAGATTTCTGTGTTCTGTGACCCAGGATCCAGCCACTGTTCAGGACAGAGCCGAAAGTGGCCGAGAAAGTTTGCATCGGAGGCCTTGGAGGAAAGCAGCTGTCAAAGCAGCCTGGTGGCAGCTAACAGAAGAGAAGAGCAGCAAGACGAAAAATATAAATATCTGCTTTTTTACCTTCCACAGCAATGTACAGATGAGCGATCACATCGGTGGGGCATACCTCTGCACAGACTGACAGCCTGGTATCGCCAGAACAGCAACTGCCAATGCTGCCTGCTATCACCAGGAGAGGATTAGACATCCCCCTCATTTCCCATCTTTCAGGAGAAGCTGGGGATGTACGTACATACATTTAGTCACCTGCTTCAGCACTGCTTGGTTTCCTGTGGAAAATTACTAGTCTTGTAAAAACGAAAAGGCGTCACAACGTGGATTTAAGAACACTAATAACCCGAATTTGCACCTTAACTTGGAGCCCATGCTTCTATAGATTTAAGCCTTGAAACTAGGACAATTGTTGTGATACAGATTGAATAAGCCTTGACCTCTTGTGGTAAAATGCTTAGAGCAGCAACTATTTAGTATTAAGCCAGCCAGGATCCGTTTCCTCTAATTAAAACATTTTCATCTTGCTGCCATTTCATCACATACCACCAAATGAAAAATGTATGTCTTTAATTCAGTCCTGCTCCTAAAAGTGATCCCATTGAGCTGGAACTCTACAACATCTCTGGACTGTAAAATCTATTGGAGACCACCTTCTGAGAGGCAGCCAATGGCACAAGCCCCATAGCGTGCTGGGGAGCAGTGAAGTTCCTCGATGAGGACTGACAGTACCTACCTGGGAGGAAAATGAAAGCAGGTCTATTTATTCTCTAACTTACCACTTGGCTTCCAAATGTAAAAACTCCAGCAGGTTTGGGGTTTTTTTTTTCCTAGCTTTACAGTTGTTGCTGCTATAAAACCTGTACTTGGGGTTGGAATTGGACTTATTAAACTTCTTCATATAGCTCAGGAGCTTACAGCCTTTCTTTAACACCTCTCCATGAAAGTCCTGCCAAGTCAGTGATTACCAGAGGGACACAGAGACAAGATGTTTTTACAATTTCTTTTGATTGCTGATGTCCTAGTACCTACAGCAATGAAGAACACCCTTAGCTGGCTGTATTACTCTACCAGACACCACCAGATTAGATCATGGGAAGCAAAAATAATACAATTTAGATACAGGATGTTGCATAAGGAACAGCTAATGCTGCACGCCTCTGAATTTATGGTGCCTGATTTCCTGTAGCTCCCTCTGTTGTGGAGTCTACAGTGTCCACGAGTGCGGCTTGGGCACACTGCAGCCTGTCTCTCTCTAAGGGCACCAATTCCTTCTTCTCTAGCAGCTGCCTTTTGCCAGGGAAATTGCAGAATGGCAGTTCTGCAGCTTTGACAAAGGTGGTTGGGGTTAGTCACACAGGTAAAGCATCATTTTGGGAAGAGAAAAAGCGAACCAACCTCATTGACTCAGGAAACAAGTTTGCCGATGTCATTTTTGTGTTGCTGCAAAGGCATTTATGTAGCTATCATAGCACTTTAAGTGGTGTTTTCCAGCCACTTGAAAAAAAAAACAGAGGAGGAAATTCCCACAGAATTTGGGAGGAGTTTTTCTGTTAACTTCATCTGTTCATTTAATTGCAGCTAGGATTTAATTTCTGATTTCTGCCCTATGTTGTACAAACTGAAGATGAAAGACAGTTGTAATTTGCCCTCCAACTCATACACTGTAAGGTTTATAAGAAGTAAAACAGATCTTGGCTACCACGAAGTGACTGAGCCACAGTATTTGAAGACAAATGAACAAGCAAGTCAAAAGTACCTACCAAAAAGCAACTGAGGAGAACAAAGCTACTTAATACTTGGGAAAACCAATATGACATGGACAAAAGACATGTAAAAGTGAAAGATTACAACCACAAGGTGAAAATAATGGCCTGGGTAAGGGGGGATGGTATGGTGAGGAGAGGAAAATCATGGGGCACGAGGGATGCGCTTCAGATGGAGATGATGGAGATGGAGATGGAGATGGAGGTGGAGATGGAGATGGAGATGGAGGTGGAGATGGAGATGGAGATGGAGATGGAGGTGGAGATGGAGATGGAGATGGAGATGGAGATGGAAATGGAGATGGAGATGGAGATGGAGGTGGAGAAGCTGCTGACACTGGGACTCGCCCTGGCTGGACAGAATTTAAGTTGTGCATTAACCAGCCTTCAACCTTCTCCCTTATGCCTTCCATGAGATGCACTTGCTATTTTCATTAAAGCCTTCTTTAAAACCTGACTTTAAGGACTTAGAGCAAAGCCCCTACTTTCCTACGTCGACTACTATACCCAAATAATATTTACAGGAGTCTCTAAGTGCTGGTGCAACACACAATAGTAAGCTAAAAGGGAGACCGGAGACACAAGGGGAATAACAGACAAAAATCATCCTACCTGCCAGACTTCTGGCTAAAAGGAGTTACTTTCAAGGGCTCAGGGAACGTAATAGAAAGAGCAGGATATAACAAGGTTGCAAAGCTGAGTTTTGGGCAAGGGGTCAGGAAAACACTTGTTCAGTCATACAGAGAAAACTCAGGAGGAGTTAAGCTGCAACGTAGACCACGAATGAAAAAGCCGTGGCAGCCTTGTGCCATGCTAATGCAACACCACAGAGAGGCGTACTGAAAGATGAGGTTGCGAGTCTTCTGTGCATTAGTTTACAAAATTATTTAAAATAAAGTTTACCGCCAAAACATAGCCCCCCATAAATATAATGAAAAACAAACTTCTTCCCCAACGCATTGCAATATCACGTGTTACAAATATCCAAATGGCTTATTTTTGAGCCTACAGTTTATGTGGTCCACTGCAAGATCTTGTGTTTTGAACTATTTTTTTCCTCACAAGGTGGAATAAAAAGATAAAACCTAGTTAAATGCCTATTATGAAAACATAATTTTATTCTACATTCAAAGCTGAAGTAAACTATATTTTTGCTTGCAAATGAAGACAGTGTAAGCATACCGTGAAGGCGAAATTTGCTTTCTGTTTCTCCAGAAACAAACAACTGGCATCTGAGGACCAGTACTGGCTAAATGTATTCAAGAAATCCTACCTCTAAAACACAGGTATTTAAACCCTACAAAAATGTTTACTTCGCTGTTCAAACTTTTTTTATCCTGTTTGGGAAACAAAGTAGACAGTGACTTTTACATCAAAGTTCCTTTCTGGTTTTTATGCCCACAATAGCGTAGCACAAAGCAGTATTTGAAGAAGAGAATTTGCAATGAATCAATGGAAAACTTCTGGCAATATTTCAATTGGTTGAACATCTTGTAAAACTTGGCTTCCAAAACCAAAATCAGCCACGTTCGATCCGTTCCCTTATGAAGACGTGACATGTGCTCTATTTTGAAGAAGATAATTTTAAAGGCTTATAGGGAAGACGTGATGATAAAGAATGCTGGCATGAGCTTAGGACGTTCACGTTATGAGTGATGAAGACGCGTCGGTGAGTTATGCAAGTTATCTGAAATAAGTGCCAAAAACCCTTTTACCAAATCATCACACACTCTACATAACACTTAGCTCACTATAACCCTTTTCATATATACATCTCCCCCCAGCCTCACACAAAGGAGAAAGTAAAAGCTATTTTAGAAGTAATTTAGGAAGCTTAAAAACCAGCCAGTCACTGTGAAATTTATTAGCATCTTTTCTAAGCCTCACTTCAACTGCCAGTTTATTGAAAAGTGTTATTCTAGTAAAATCCTTAAAAGGAATGTCTCGAGGCTTTCAATGACTACAAAGGACACTTGTAAAGTTAGCTGTTCTCATTAGTATACAGAGGGTAGGATTTAGGGAGGGAGGAAGGAGGGGGGAAGAAAGGGGATGCGGAATCGGTGCATAATTATCAGTGGTGAAAAATTCAAGTCGACCATCCCAGCTTTCCGAATTTCAGCCGACAGCCACACATATACTTCCAACCGTAGCTGTGTAACAACTTGGGCTCCATCGACTATGCTGGGTTTATAGCTTGTTTCCTCCAGCTCTTTTAGTAAAGATAATTAAACTACTCATCGTCACAGCAAATACCTATCTGCCTGAGCATCTAAAGGACAAATATGAGAACAACTAGTTTATTAGTTGTTGGCTAGTGGTTATATTTGAAGCTAAGATTTCTTTTTACATTCTATTGAACTTTTTTTCCTGGATGAAGAAAGAAACAAGAAAATTTCAAATAAAAATTCCTTTGAAGTAAGAACAACCTACACATTACATTATTATATTAGAGGATAAGAACTAATGGCAGATCCGAATCCTTTCCAAGTTGTACAAAATGCCACAAAAGCAGCATAAGTTATGAGAAAAAGGACTTCAGATGTTAGTAATTAAGGAGGTTCTAAAATGCGTTGAACTTCTTTCTTTGCATTTTACACGCTTTGATATGGAAAAACTGCATTCTACTTATAAATTAATCAAGATAAAGCTAATAATAACATCACATACTGTTCCTAGCGCATGAGGAATTCAGTGAGACATTATAAAAACCTCCAGCATCAGTTTCTATCAGTAGCTAATAGCAGAGAAAGAAATCTAAAATATTTTGTAGATTTAATGTATTCTTGAAAGAACTAATCGCACAAGTAAATGTAGCTGCTCAGATTGCTCTCTTGGACAAAGGCAAACATCTTCCATTTTCTTTCATGTGGGATTGCTACCTTCTTCAAAGGAGCAGCTTTTTACCTCAAATTGAGTGGGGGCTGGGAGCTTGTTATGCTCCAGTCTGTCTGATGTGTTCAGTTCTGATCTTGAAGCTCATTCTTTGACTCCTAAAAACCTAACATAGGATTTCACCAAGGAAGCTATTCAGAATAGGTACTGGAATTTAATCACCAGCATCAAATTCTATGTCTTACCATTTTATTTTTTTTTTTTAAATTGCTGCCTAGATCTCTCTCCCCTCCTTTCTAGAGTCTCTTTTTTTCCCCTCCCTCTCCCTGGAGAAAGAAAAAAAACCCAAACAAGTGACCAACACAAGCTCTGTTCCTTCCCCAATACAAGATACCAAATTTTGCTCTCAGTATGATTTGACTTCTGAATTCCAGCAGCCACATTCTCTGCTGCTCGAAGGGGCGTCTCACGGCTTACGAATGAACACTGCTGGCAAACAAAGGGGCTCAGTTGCATCTCCGTGCATTAATAACCGGTGTCCCACTGCATCAGACTATGCGGATTGTTGTGGGGATTTTTTTTTTTTGTCTGCAAAATGGAGATCTCACAACTGAAAGAAGGATCAAGGGGAACGTGCCTACCAGAGCATCATCCACGTAGTTTTGTTCTCATGAACCAAAATTCACTTCCCCTTAACAATGAGACACAGACCCAAAAAATAAAAACAAGACCACGTTTATTCAATACAGACAGGTTAATTAAGACAGTAAGTCCTGTAAATCAGGAACACATTTCAAACACTCCGGTACGAAGTGCATATATTTAAAATCAACAGCTGCATCTTGTAGTCGAGCCATTGAGTTTGTCGGGGAAGGGTGGATTCAGGGTTGTTTTTTTCTCTTTTTGGTAGAAAAAACTTGTTTCGGCTACCTTATGTGAACAATGCGTCTGAGGCTCCATTCACTCATCAGGCTTTACAATTTTAAGTCCAGCTGCCTTCCAGCTTTGATATTCACATTTTTTTTTTTAAACTGCTTCATACAGTCACAACGGGAAAAAAATAAACATTAAAATAATAATTAAAAAACAAAACAAAAAAAAACACAAGCCAAGCCTGGAGGGGAAAGGAAACACC
>NW_009650064.1:6520660-6530854 GCF_000708025.1 Charadrius vociferus | reverse complement strand
GGGGGCCAGCAGGTTCCGACGGCTGCCCCCGGCCCCGCCGCCCCGCCGCGCCGCCGCCTCGCAGCCGGCCACCGCGGCTCCTCCGCCGGGAACGCCGGCCGTGTCCCCGCAGCCGGCAGCGCCCTGGTTTGGGGGTTTAATTCCTCGGCGTAGAAACGCCTTTGGGGTCTTATTTTCCATTTAGCAGGCGTGAAGCAAGGCTGTGCCGGCGCTCCCCCCGGTTTTCTCCCTGCCGGCGGTTTACTTCATCACCTGGAGCAAGGCTCTGTCCTGCCTCTTCCTGTCCCAGTCCCATTCCTTCCCTCGAATCCATCACCATGACCTCTAAGCAAGTGCTGAAGTTTCTATGACGAGCCTTAAACGACATTTTCTGGATGTCAAAACACTGGGGGCATAGTCCAGAAGATGCTCATTCACGTAACTGGGCGTGCGGTTGCCGCTGCTGGAGAACCGCTAGTAAGATAATGTTTACACATGTAACTGCCATCAGCTCCATGCCCTTGACTGATCAGTGGCTGGCTGGCAAAGGAGAGGGCATGTCCTTTGGTCTGTTAGCCCATGTTTTGCTGAGCTACTTTCACTTGCTGTACAAAACGAGAGACCCTGTGTGTATGTGCACGTGTTTGTGAACGTCTCTGTCACCTGAACACATTACTGGTACCTCCAGCCTAGGTATCCAAGTCCATTACTACATTTCCTACCTAATTGCATATTATTTATTCATATATATATTTAACATACTGGTACTTTCTTATTTTCAGCACCTTCTTGTTAACTGGCCATTAAAACTCAGATCGCATTGTTCTACAAGTAATGAAAAAGTGGAATCTTGCTTCCCCACGCCAAAACATTTTTAAGGAAACACTTCTACCCTTGTTCCCTAATTACGCAGTATCTTTTCAAGTGGAATAAAGGCAGGCCTACATAGATGCAGTGGATGGATCTACTTCAACTCCCAGGGAGATCTATATTCAGAGCACTTCCGAGTAGGTAATCTGGTATTCTGTACAAGCAAAACTGCAATAAACCAGTACAGCTTATTCCAGCCTTTTCTTCTCCTCCCACAAAAGCAAAATAAGCTATACCAGCAAAAGCTCAGTGCTGCCTGTGATTACATCTACACCTGGGGCTTTCATGAGCCCAGCAATGATAATCACAAATCGTGCTTCATTGCATCCCTAACCAGCAGCAGCACTGGGAAAAGTTTGCAGGATGGAGCAGATCAGTGCCACAGATAGGGAGCTCAGAGCGCAGTCAGTAGCAGAATCCTGATGTCCTTAGATCTTTTTTAATGCAAAGCTTCAGTGATGACTGACTGACAATCGACTGAGCAAGTATCTGCTGAAGATTTCAGGGCTAAACCTACTGAAAATATTTACACTGAATGCTACTAACCAGGGTTAATAGCTTTACCACCTCAACAAAATTAGTGTTGTAGATATGCATATCTTAAGGAGTTTTCAGAAGAAGTGCGTTTCAGATTATGCTCTCCTAGAGGAATCGGGAACCTCAGCCATTAGTAGTCTTAACTGCTCTTTTCATAGTATGAGTGAAAGGCAAGAGAAAAGCTTAAATGTTGGAAAAGACCATATATCCTATGTCGGCTGTGAAGTTCTCCCTCAAAGATTTGTTTGTGTGGGAAAAAAACTACACCAAAGTGTGTAAATTCACCAGTGTGAATTGACATTGTGCTCAGATCTGTGGAGAGGATCTCATCATGTCCTTTCTGGAGTTAAACCCCAATCAGTTAGTTCCGGGAGCAGGTCTAAACTGTCTGCAGCCACCATCAGATGTTCCCAGCAGAAATCACTACAGTGATTTATGAACTGTCAGTTGTTTGCTAGTGCCTGTCTGTAGAAATTAGAACAATTTCAAGAGTGGGTTTAGCAGTAAAGTGGCTGTCGTACACGCAGGTACCCCAATGCAGAGTTTGTGAGCGTAAGCAGCAGGGTTGACTGCCGGGAAGAGGCTGGGGCTTCTGCAGTTGTAGCCATCAGGTCGTCTGGCCATGTCTCGAGTTAGTTATAGCAAGATATTCTCGTTTAGATTGGGAGAACCGCAGCCTGGTTATCATACTTTGTCTTCTACTGTGGGTGATGAGTTCTGCAGCACTGCTTTTACTTTAGCAGCTTACCACAATAATTTCAATTAAAAAAAACCCCAAACCCAAACCATTACGGATAGGGACAGATTCTTTTAAAAATAAAAGGATGAGAAGAGTTGCAAAACTGTTGACAAGATTTTTCTGACCACCAACAACATTTTTCTGAGCAGTAGTTTGACAATAAGCATTGCCACGATTCTTTTCTTTTCTGATACATTTCTCTGTATTGTCTGTTTCTGTTCTGGGATTGCCAAATTCCCACTGCAAATTGTTGCCCAAGTCATTCTATTAGCAAGATGTTAAAGTTGCAAACAATAATTGGTTCCTTTATATTATTATTGTTCATCTGCGCTCTCACTTTATCTGTTCACATTTTTAGAAAACATTCTTTAAGGTATTTTTAGTAATACTTGACATCCCTAGCAGAGGATGAAGTCTGAGTTTCATAAACAAGTACTAACTGTATTAATTATGTGGCCATCTATGTAATTCTGACATAATTTTATAGCGTTTCCTGAGGATACGTTTCATTTTCAGAATATAAAGGTCGATTTATATATCTTACCTTTTGTACTGATCCTGCCAAGGTGGACAACTGGATGTGACTTCTGAGCTTTAAACCTCTTAAGGACAGAAAGAAAATGTTTAAATCCTTTGAAGTCCGCAATCCAGTGTAATCTCAATCCTTCCACTACATGTATGTGTTCAGGATTGTGCACATGTTCCAACCTGTTACAGAAACCCAGTAACCCAATCGATGTGAAATGACAAATAGTATTTCATTTGCGCAGGTGTTTACATTTCCTTATGCCGGAGCTGCATGATCTGTGATCTCAGACTTCAGCATTGTGTATTGAAGTAAATCAGATTGATAAATTCGTGACAGAGACTATGTAGTGTTGCATCGCAATGGTAAAGTATTTATAGTGTTGTTTACCAAACAGTAAGAGGACTTTGAACTGGGTGAACCCAGTGACTAGGAAGTCCTTCCTCGTCCTTTCTTTTTCCAGGCATTTCTCACATCATTGATTTTCAACAGAAACTTCTGTCATGTCTATTAAATATGCAGCACAATAGTGCCAATGAAGGATCCTTGTGCAAAGTAAATTAATTTCCTGTGCACACTTTAAATGCAGAATGAGGAGAGGCCAGCACACCACCCAAATAAGATGAGTTTAGATTCCCCAATAATCGTTTTGTAACCTGCATTTATAATAGATTTCCAAGAACAAAAGACATTCCTTTAGAAACAGCTGAGGTTGCTAAGTGACACAAATATATTTACTGTGTCATAACTTGCAAAAGCCGAACACATTAAAACAGGGGAATTAATGAGCAGAAATGTCATGAGTCTTACCCTGGCTCCCAGGGTAAATATAAACCTGTTGGCCAACAGTTTTACGTGGTTTTGGATGCCCAGTCTGAGACCTTAATGGAGGAAGGAAACATTAGTTGCTCTTGCAAATGTAGGCTTTCATCCTTAAGAAAGTCAAATATGCATATTTTGTCCCAACACAAGAACCTGAATTCAGATGTACAGGATTTGTTTCTTTCAGGTATTGTTTCTGTTTATCCCCGTCAATTACCTAAGAGTTCGCATGTAGGGATATTGCTTCCTGGCAAGGCTGGGAACTACATCGTCAGTTGTGAGGCTGAGTCGCTTCTTTTTGCTGAAGTTATCACTGTTTCTTAAATCTTTTAGACACAAAAAACAGTCTTTGGGGAAAAGCTAAAGCTGGCACCTTCTTATACCTTCTCACATTCTTCTAGGGTCTGACACACCAAACTGCTGTATCCCAGCTCATCCGTGAGCTCAGGACACGTGTCCCCTTTGGAGGGACCACAGAAACCTTCCTGTGGCCTGATAAGCTGTTCCTTCCCTTTACCCAAGCTGCAAAACCTCTTCTCCCTCCTCTGATACACAAAAGATGCTGCAGATTCCCTGGACCTGCCCCAAATGTGCAAAGGTACCCGGTGTGCAGGGATTGCCTCAGAAGAGTTCATTAAGCTACCTGTTTATTAGGAGTTGTCAGGTTGCCTTGCACAACAGCCTCTGCTAGTTTAGGAATGAGACAGCAGGCGTGGGAAAGGAGCCTGCAGACGTCTCAGGGATGCACTAAACTACGGGGCTACCAGGTCTTTGTTTATTCAAATAATTGACTCACTTCCAGGTTTCCTAATAACCGGAATACATTTTCATGGCAACATTATATTATAAGCAATGGGACGGTGTAATCTGTCGTGTGGGCTCTTATAGATTTTCCATATATGCAATTCCTGTGAATAATTTCCATTTGTCTGATCTTTTCAAATATTAAATTGCAGGAAGCGGAGATGAAAATGAAATATTGAACTGCCCTTAAAATCCCATGAAAATAGACTTTTGCAACATCTCTTTAAAAATACCTGAGATTTGAAAGAAAACCCCATTCATATTCTGTCAAAATTCCCTGCACATTTATATATGTCCTGACAAAATCCCCATGCTTGCTGTTACACCTTCAATTGGTAATTGTTTGTTAACCAGACACGTCTCTTGACAGTTCTGTTAAAACAAGCCTATCTACAGTGAATACTGAAAAGCCACAATCAATAAACTACTATATAATGATTACAAGCAATGTGTCTCACTCAGTATGTAGGCCAAAAAAGAAAAAAAAAAAAAAGCCTCTTGTCTAATTGTGTTGGAAGTAGACTTGTCTAAAATTAAGGGACCACTTGTCCCACAAGGACCGGAGCCAATTCCACTGAATCAATGGAACCTGGGCACGACTGCCAGCTTTCTTCATTGAAATCCCTCCTTCAAGCACACTTTTGACACTAAGCCATTAGAAAAAGATGACTGTTACTTAAAAAGAAAAAAGAAAACCAGGTACCACCTGAGATCTGATAACCCCTTCTTGTTTTGAATCTGAACTGTGGTGTTTGCGTAATTTAGGGCCTGGACTTGCCCCTCACAGGAGCCTCAGATGAGAAACAACTTGTGGCAGCTGCTGCAGTTATAGATATGGTTACATTTCCTCCTTTCTCTCCTTTCTGCTCCCTGACCACAGCTCTTTTTTTTTTTTTTTCTTTTGTGGTGTTACTCATCATGAATTCCTCAGGTTTCCTGCTTATTCTAGTCCTGCACAGCACCATGATGCCCATTAGTGGTACTTAGTCTGAAGTTTGATCCCTGCCATTTTTCTCTGCAAGAGTTTCTGATTAACAAAAGATTTTAAAACCAACAAACTTCATATCCATTTTTCTGAAGTCTTATTACTCCCTCAGAACAGGACAGGTAGGTCTACCTTCTTGAAACACTTTCACTTCTTCCCTCTAAAAAAATTATGTGTCTGACAGCCTGATTCCACTGCACCACCCCCCTTTTTACCTAACATAGTCCCTTTGATTTGCTTGCAATTCTTTTTCTTTGTGTGTGGGGTTTTTTTTTTCCCCATTAACTTTTAAAAATCCACATGCATTTGTGAAGAAGTGGCTTATTTCAAGCTTTTTTTTTTACTGCGTCTGTTTATTTTTTCTTCCAGCCACCTATTAGGTCAGCCTGATTTTCCCTTATTAAAACAAGTCAATATATTTAGACAGTGAATTTCCCAGTAGCAGAGTCAACAAACAAGATCCATAAATTATCACACAGTAATAATTTCCATCACATTAGCAACTGTGTTTTCCTGTATATTTTGTTTAGAGCTAAATTCACCCTTTAGTGGATAATGAGAAACAGCCCTTTAGCTTGCAAACCTTTCAGTATATGATGTCCAACATAACAGATTTCATGAGATCCTTGGGTGCTATTATACATGCATAATTTAGAGTAAGTATTGCAGGTCATGTCGCTTACCTCCTTCTGATATAGGGCTCTCAAGACTTTCGGATAAAGGAAAAAAAAAAAAGCTCTGGATTACAGCAAGACACATGGAGAGGTTCCCGACAGGGTCCTGCTGACCTGCCACAGTTCACAGCCAAGGGCACCCACATAAACCACCCGTGATTTTAATTTTCCTTTATAGCAAGGCTGGGCTTTGTGGCAGTCCTGTAGCTGCAGAGGAGCGGGCTGAGTTGCCCCCGAAGCGGGAAGAGCAGGCAGCGGGGAAGTGGGTGTGAGAAGCTCTTGCGGCCATCCCAGTGCGAGCATTGCCTTCCCACTGGGTCAGAGCATTGTGCTGGGGTTGAGTGGAGAGCTGGAGAATGAAACTTTACAGGTAAAGTTCTACAGCAGCCACTGCTTTTCACATGGTCTGAATTGCTCTTATTGGACTCTCAACTGTTGCTATCGAGAAATGTGCTCTCCTCTCTTGTAAGACATTCAGCATTTTGGAAAAATTCTCCCTTCTTCCCTCTTGATAGCACCGTTTGAATAAAGAGCAGAAAAGAAAATTCCTGTTGATTATGAAGAAACTTTTTCAATACTTTAAAGCCAAATCACAATAACTTTCCTGCCTTACAGTAACTGTGTTTCCTCTTCTCACTAGTGACTGCTACAACACAACGATCACTGCTACTGGACATTTTGATTCCAGCGTTACATTCTTTTTGCTGAAAGACCTGACTGTATTTCAGAGAGGCGAGTGATGGGGATTCAAGTGCTTTTTTGTCAAGAAAATTACAACTAGCCCTCCCCGATACTCCCTGAGCACTGACTGCATTTTGTTGGGATTTACAAGTGATCTACGTGCTCTTCCTGTAGCTGCTTCAAGCCCCTTGCTAGTATATAAAGGGACACTTGCAGCCTCTGCCCCTGGGAGCATGTCTTTATACCTTTGCTTGTGCCTACTGCAGCAGCCACAGCTTCACACTGCAAAATGTTTAGTAACAATATTGATTTTAGGTTTCTGACTCCACGTGCCTGCTGCCATGCCCGTGTTGCAGCCCTCGCCGTTGTGCTAGCAGAGCTGTCTGTTAAGCCACGCTGGGAGCCAGTGAGCTGCTCTTTAAAAATATATCTTTTCCGGCACTCTAAAAATGCTGGATCAGCAGAAATGAGCAATGCCGGTGGGGGCAGAGGAGCGCAGGGCTGAGGAAGGATGATGGGACAGGAGCCCTGAAAGTCAGTTTTACCCATAAAAACTTCACACCATAAAACCACAGGCTGAGATTTCTGCCAACCTTAGTGGTTCTTAGCATCACCGCGAGCTGGCTGTGCTATTAATTCTGGCCCAGGAGCGAGCAGGAGCCCTCTGGCAATAAGAAGGGAGAAATGGGAAAGCATTGGAAGGCCAACAGCATTCAAATGGTGCAAAACTGTGCTCACAGTACAGAGCAGCTGACAAGATATACACTTTAATATCTTCCCATTAAACTCACTGCCTCAAATCAAAAGCAACTGCAGGTCCAGACTTCATATACTTTATGTAGAAAGGATTCCAGTTGTAACTGGAATAAGTTACAACTCAGGTTAGCTTTGCAGTGAAATTAAGCCCAAAGAGCTTATAAACAGAAATCTTGATTGCAAAATTGATTTAAACCTGTATAAAGTAGATCTGCTGGCACAATTCTGTTTTAGCAATGAAGACAGGACCCCAAAGGCCAACATTTCTAAGGCAATTTGTCCAAGGAAGAAACACCCCTTTTCAGTTAATGAACCATTTTACAAAGCACTTAATATTATTAACTTTCATTATAACTTTCCTATAAAATACACATTAGGTCACCATCTTCAGCTAGGAAGTCATCACTCAAATTATGTATCATTGGCGTTATGAGTTCATATATTTCATAAGTTCCCTGCTATGCTCTTTTCAAAGATTTCGCTGCACGTTCCATTTTAAAATGGTCCCTACTTTAAGTTTGTGTCTCTTGCTGAATGTCAAGCTGCAAGAGGAAAACTCTCTGCTGTGTTTGCCCAGATTCGTTGTTGTTGCAGCCTGGTAGGTTTTACTGCTTTCATTTAACGTTCAATTGAATGTGATAGTAAATTGGGCAGAACAGTGCTAAAACCAGAAGTTGCAAGATCGTTTGTGAAGAAGCCAACCTAGAAATGAGCAACAAAGCTAGGAGTCAGAGAAGCTAGACATGATCTGTCTGTATGCTTGAGACATCTTCCTTCTACCTCAAAATCACACCTGACCTGAAAGATTCCCACACAGCAGAACAAAAATAATTTTAAAATATCAAAATTAAAAACTCCAGTGGCAGTTCTAGCTTTGTTATGACTTTCTTCCGCGTGGCTTTCCTACTCTTCATATTGATGCAGATTCTTATCAGCACTGGGCATTGCATAGTCTGGTACAGCAAATTGTGGTACATAGAGCAGGGATTGTACTGCAGAAAATAAAATGTTAATGATGATGATTAAGGTTTTCCTGGGATTCCCATATGCGCTCTTATTATCACTGCTGCCATCATTCAGCTGCTGAACTCTCCATGCTGTGCTCATTGATGCCTCTGCAATTGAAGAAGGTAGGATATTAAACCGAAGAAATTTCTTGAAGATAATGTGAATCTAAATTGTTCTTCTTTCATAAAATCCTTCTGGAAGAACTGCGTGGTCCCAAAATCCCAAAAGAGGAAGAGTGTTGCATTGCTCAATAAGAAACCCCTTGACAATGACGAGCAGAAGGGAGTGACCACATGAATATTTCCTGTGCTGAGGTACCCCAGCCTTCGCGGGGGTGTTGTAAGGTGACTTGTATAACTTGTGGGTAGTCTGGCCGGCACCTCATCGTGGAGATGCCATTTGATAATAGCCTAACCTGGCTAAGCCAATGTAATGGCGAGTCGCCTTTGAAAGCCCTTCCCCACCTGCACCCCTCTCTGTGTTTCTAACACATCCCTTGTGCTGGCCCTGGTGCTCTTCGGAGCCACAGCCAGTCTGATCAGGGGGCTCAGCCAGCAGAAAAGCTAAGCCTGCAAAAAAGCAATGAGTTTTATATCAGTTTAGCTTTCTGCACTGGATTATTTACGATTTGATGTAGATCCTTGGGAAAGAGCTGGCAGAAAGCATGGCTGGTAGGCCGGATTGGGAGTGGGACTTCTCTCAGCTGTAAACTTGGCTAAACTGAATCATAAACCTGCAGGTGGAGTTTCCCGGAGACACTGACTCTGGCAGTGCAGCTCTTTTAAGAAGCTCCTGCCCGGCTCCATGCCCAGCTGACTGTTCCTGCCCTCGTGCTGAAGTTCACAGCCTCCTCCAATGGGCCTGTGCAATCGTCCTCCATAGGGCTAGACTATAAATTGGGCTGTGGCTCAAGGTACATAACTTCTCACACAACAGCAGGGGTGAGGAGCTGTGGCGTAAGACCAGGAGTGAGCTGGAGGTCACAGGGCAGGAACTTCGTTAACCACTGTGGTTGCTGGAGCCAGTCTCGCATGAAACTACAGTTGGAAGGTTCTCAGTGGATGACGTTCCTTTAACTCATCAGCACTTGCAATTCCTCTGTGCTTATTTATTAAAGAAAATGCTCTGTCTGGCAGCTATAGTAGTGGATTCAGGTTTCTCCAGAGAAAGTGTACTACTGGGGGAACAAATTAACACATAGCTATCACGGCATAGCATTGTTATATCTATTTGGGGCTTGTATGTGACACCTTGGTTGTACATCATTCAGTCTTGCAGCATAGACAGGCATTGCAGAGAGGTCCCTAATACAATTGCAGGACAGTTCTTAGGGCTTGCTCCTGCTACAGATCTCCTTTGCAGAATGGAGACATGCAGATCTGCTCAAAATAGACTCATTAGTTTGTGTACAGCCCTTCAAAATCCATTGCTTTAACCATAATTTAGGAATAAACAAAAATCCAATTTCTTCCATGCTGACAAGAAACCATAGTTCATGTTGTGGAAAAAACCCACCCAACCTTAAGAGTGCCTATATTTAGACTTGGGCCGAAGTGCCTGAAGGTGTGGTCTTCATGGGCAACCTCAGTGTTTCACTGGGAGTTTGTGTGCAGACAAGCCTCCAAATGAGGTGTGATTCTGATGCAACCATACGACTTGCAGAACTGGTGTCTGAGGCAAGGACCAATCACCACAAAGAGTTATCTCTGTTGAAGCTGGTGTAAAGGAAGAGTGAGATTTTTGGACCTCTCCTGCTGAGAAAATGTCATAAAATATTTCGCTTATAAAACTGTTCTGCTTGGAGAGTGTGGCA